>NC_139802.1:40169489-40471989 GCF_963457635.1 Microchirus variegatus
CTGCTGGATCGGCGGGAGTCGGACGACGAGTGGCGCATGCTGCTGCCCCCTGACGTCTTCTGACACCTCAGCGTGCTGGACAGTTGTTTCTGGCACTGGGACGATCCAAAGTAGTAGACGAGAGGATCCAGGAGGCAGTTTAGACTTCCCAAACACATGAACACCAGATAGGCCGCGTAAGAGCCGTCCGGCGTGTCTTGGATCTTCGCGACGCCGTCGTGGAACTGCAGGTAGTGCGCTAGCAGCAGACAGTTAGTCGGCAGGAAACACAGCACGAAAATCACCAGCACGGTGAACGCCATCACCACGGCTCGCGTTCTCCGGCGCGAGCGCCCCAGAACGCCGTCGGGGACCCTGCTCAGCGACCAGATCACGCGCGCGTAGGACACGGCGGTGACGAGCAGCGGCAGGAAGAAGAAGGCGCAGCACAGGGCGACGAAGTAGATCCGGTGGCGCCAGATGAGCTCGTGCGCCGGCTGGACGTCGTGACAGGTGGTGATGTTCAGCTGAGCGAGGCGGACGGTCTGTTCGGAGAGGACGAGCGGCGCGGCGCCGGCGAGCGACAGCACCCACGCGGCCGCGCAGGCCGCGACGGCGTACCGAGGCCTGCGCCAGGACAGCGAGTCGATGGGGTAGACCACGGCGAGCAGCCGGTCCACGCTGATGCAGGTTATGAGCAGAACGGAGCAGTACATGTTCCAGTAGAAGGCCGCGGTGACCGCGCGGCACATGACCTCGCCGAACACCCAGTGGTTGCCGCCGAAGTGGTAGGCGATCTTGAAGGGCAGCAGGACGGCAAAGAGCAGGTCGGCGCAAGCCAGATTCAGCATGTAGATCGCCGCGGGCTTCTTGGGCTTGATCCTCAGCGCGAAGGCCACCAGCGCAAGGATGTTGATCGGCACGCTGACAAGGCAGACCAGCGTGTAGAAGGACGGTATGAAGACGGTGGACATGGGGCCCGTGAGGAACAGCAACGCTTCCTCTGAGATTTGCGGCCTGCTGCCCCTGCTGGTCGCGTTCCTCAGCGGACCGTGTTTGATGAGATTAGATGTGGCGAACTCGTCGTCTAGATAATCCAGCACTATTGACTCATCTGGCTCCGATATGTCAAAAAAGGCAAAGGTCCGTCCACGCGCTGTTCCTGGAGTGGCAAAAATCAGAGAATCCATGATATAAGAACGATTATTTCTTGTAATCATATCTTTACTCATAGGATCCATATTATAGGCCTGATTTAATACAGATTATGCAAATATTCTGGTCATTACAGGTAAGGGCAAATTCAACATTTCAACAGCAAGGCACTTCAACATGCTTTACAGAGAGCATGAACGTGATAAAGACAATACAAAGAGAAGGAGCGTTCAAACAGTACCCAAAAGAGTTGAATGAAGAAAAATAAAAGTGTTTACACTCTTAGAAATAAAAGTGCTAAGTAGAACCATATAAGGTTCTTCGTCTTGTCCTCATAGGAGAACCCTTTTTGGCAAAGGTTCCACCTGGAACCTCTTTTGAGGGTTCCACCAAGAACCCCTGAAAAACCCGTTATTCAGGAAAGGGGTTTTAAAGGGTTCTCTGGATCAAAATGGTTCTTACTGGAACCATCAGTGTTACCAGGAACCCTTGAAAAACCCATTCTTCAGGAAAGGGTTTTTCAGAAGCAAATGGTTCCAGGTAGAACCTCAGAACCTTGTAGAACCCTTATATCTAAGAGTGTAATAGTGAAAGGTATAATTTAATAAAAGGCCACGGTTAGAAAAGGAAATCAATATATCTGCAAAATATCTGTCCTCATCAAATCAATCTTTTTTAATCCATTCACCACAGAGCATTTTCTTGTTCTTTCTTCTTTTTTTCAGTTTTGAGTTTTGAAAAGACATTTTTTCTGCTGTGTAATTTGAAGAAGGCTCACATGTATCCTGGTTTGATAAGCTGGAGTAATTTAAATTTTCTTACAGCACAGACTGACGGATTGACCTGTGACGTGCAATGATTTTGGAAATACAACTCATGGGCTATCGTCTCAATAAATATAGCATTTAAATTTGGACGTTACGACGAGCAGAACGACATTGCAGTGATCTGTACTATTGAATCACATGGATACAAATTTTAAAAAAAGTATTCATCCCAATGTGTAGTGACACTGCATTTCCTGTGGATGTGGCTTTGTCTTTCTGGATCAGCATCTGTTTTATATGAAGGTGATCGACGACACTTGGTGAAGAATGACCGTGATATCCCTCTTTAAGTTCACTGATGCCTGTTCATTTCCTGCAGAGTGAGATGTTTCTCTGCTGGTCTACGTGCAGATATGTCCCTGTGCAAAACACTTAACCCATGTGAAAGTGTACACTCTTAGAAATAAGGGTTCCAAAAGGGTCCTTCTACACGTTCTGTGGTTCTACCTGGAACCATTTGCTTCTGAAAAACTCTTTCCCGAAGAAAGGGTTTTTCAAGGGTTCTTGGTAACAGTAACGTTTCCAGTAAGAACCATTTTGATCCAGAAAACCCTTTAAAACTCCTTCCCTGAATAAAGGGTTCTTGGTGGAACCCTCCAAAAGTGTTCAAAAAGCTTGTCCTCTCCATGGTTTAATCTATGAGTCATCAAGACCAGAAAAGTGCTGTATATCATCATATTTATTTCTATTTCCTTAGACTTAGACAAATCAACTAATGTTTCCAGCTCTTTATCAGGAAAAGCTCATGCCGTGGTTTAGTCACTCACTACACATTGTTTGATATTTTTAAATGGCTTTTTAAATAAAGTTTTCTTACCGTTCTGAGCCGCAGCTGAAGCAGCACATGTGCACACCACGAGCATCAGCAACGCTTTTGGAAACATGGTGTTGTGCTAAAACTAAAAAAAAAAAAAAAAGAGGAAAATTATGATATTAAATGTTGTTAATCCACTCGTCTCTTCTCTGTCCCACGCTCTCTCTCTGCTGCTGCTGCTGCTGCTGCTGATCGTGACCAGTGAGAGTCTTGTTTTCCGCTTAAAGTCCACTTGGTCTGAAAAAAACAAAAAAAAAAAAAAAATCCTGGGTACCAACCAATCATCAGCAGCAGAGTCCGTGCGAGACATTCCTGTCCACTGAGGTCACCTTTCCCGTCACACAGCAGCAGCAGCAGCAGCAGCAGCAGCAGCAGCAGCAGCAGCAGCAGCAGCAGCCTAATGGCTCATAAGTGAAGTATGACAAAAGTTGTATTTAAAGAAAATGTTGTTCCTTCCTGAAAACTAAGTTTGTTGTCTGGTTTATCTTTATAGATATCACACTTCACTTCTGGGTGTATTATCTGACACGTAAAAAGGTCCAGTGTGGGACATTTAGGAGGGTGTATTGGCAGAAAGTGAACGTTATACCCATAAGTATGTTTTTTTTTTTTTTTTAAACGTGTATCTCTTTGCTTTGGTTTGGTTTTTGTGGTAAAAAAAAAACGTATATATAATATAAGGGACGTCGCAATGCGATACATTCCTGGAATTGTTGTCTCGCGGAGCTCTGCTTTGTCCGTACAACACGCGGGAGTCCGTGAAACGTTCTATTCTTGGCTCCACAGTGCAGCACAGAGTTCTACACAAACTTCCAGCTTCAGAGGATTTAAGATACTTTTTTTTTTAAGGTGGACCTAAAGAGATACTACTAAACAGAGCATTCTGAACAGGGCTGTTTTGGCAGGGTGATTGAACTGCTGTGGTGCTTCATCCTTATGGTATTTTTGACCAAAGCATGTCACAGACATGTTCATTAGGACACCAGGGAGCTAGTTTAACTCGGAGAAATAGGGTATAATATGAGTCCCTTACGGTATTTTATGTGCAGCCCAAATGGACAAAATTCTCAATTTGAAGCGGAGACTTACTATTAAAACAAAGAAGGAGGAAATCATTTCTGTGTGAAGGCCAAATAAACAAATAGTGGAGAAGTCCACCATTTGTTACAATCTGCAGTATCGGCCATTAGATGTAACTACTTATTTTGGCAACAGTTGTTTTGGAAATGTATTTTCTTCCTTTAGGGCCATTAAGAACAAAAGTAAGTTTGCAAAACTCACCCTTCCTCCATCCAGATATGCACAATTTAATTCTGAAGACTATATAACCCAAGTTCTAAATATCATCAGTTCAATAAAATATATATATTTTATTCACACATAGTCAAAATCAATAGAAAAAAAAAAAAACTTGGCCATGCTTCCTTTTAAAGCTGTAGTGTGTAACTTTCAAATATAAATGAATGTCCATTGCGTTAAAATGAGTTTGCACAATGCTGATTAACCCTTAGTGCATCCATGATCATTCGCTGTGGGAATAATACACAACTCCTTATATGGACATCCTGGGGGTGTGTGATTAAAGGTCATATATTCATGTTTTGTTTAAAAAAAAAAAAAAAAATGTTGTTTTTTTCTTATGTGTTGTTGAGTCAAAGTTTCTTTCCACCACCACATGTTCACATGTACACAGTGTCCAGATCATACAGATTTACAGCATGACAAGACCCGAGAGATGCTTAAGTGTTTCCGCTATTTGGAAAATAACCAAATAGGACAGAAAGTTCAAGTGACCAATTTAAACCAATCTTTGAGTCTTTATTTATCCGCTTATGTAAACACAGACTCTAATGTCACATACATGATGTTTTCGCATTATGGCGAGACGTCTACCTCTGTCTGGTGGACGTGAAACGTTTCTGTGTCTGTCTGATTCTTGGAGATCTGCAGTTCATATAAACATCAAAGATAATGCGGGGGGAGAGAGAAGGAGTTTGTTCGGAAAAAAGAATGAGACGCTTTCTCTGCGCGAGGGTTTGTTCGAGGCAGATAATAAAGACAGGATGAGGTGGGAGGAGGTGGAGGTCTGACTCACTCATCCTGCAGCTTTACATCCACTGGGACTGACGTAAAACTCACAGAGAGAGAGCCACAAATCCACTTCCTGATAAAAAAAAATAAAAAAATGTATCCACCACAGTGTTTCTGTCTGTTTCTGATGACTTTTTAGCTCCACTCTCATTATTATTTATTTCTTTTTTCTTAAAAACGTCTGAGTCAGCAACAAACAAAGGGTTTGTGAGTAAGCTGGAGGCCGTCGGGGTCTTGTTTATGATGTCATGACTCAGGATCGCAAGAGCGGAGAATGTGACCGACCCCCAGGTCAGACAGAAACAACAACAGTCGCATAACTCGGACCGTTTTACACAGCAACAGTTTGTGAATGCATTCTTGATGCAACTGATCAGCGTCGCCGTTGTGTGATAAAGATCGAAAACGGAGCCAAGTTTACAATTACGACATCAGTGAAGTGGGTGCTGATAATGGTTCCATAATTCATGAAACCACAGAGAAAAAGAATGATCCTTTCAGGAAGTAACTGCCGTCCATAGTGCCAGATATGGAGTGTCTCTTATTAATTATGTTCAATCATGTTGGAGTGATAATGAGGCTAAGTATCTTTCTGCAATTGTCGTAGATCGATTGATACACTCTTAGAAATAAAAGTGCTAAGTAGAATCATATAAGTTTCTTCGGCTTGTCCTCATAGGAGAACCCTTTTTGGCTCCAGGTAGAACCTTTTTATATGTTCCACCTGGAACCCCTAATGGAGGGTTCCACCAAGAACCCTTTTAAAAGCCTTTATTCAGGAAACGGGTTTTAAAGGGTTCTCTGGATCAACATGGTTCTTACTGGAACCATTAGTGTTACCAAGCACCATTGAAAAACCCTTTCTTTCTTCTTCCAGGTAGAACCTCAGCCCTTGTAGAAGGACCCTTTTGGAACCCTTATTTCTAAGAGTGTACCCTTTCACATGGGTCAAGTGTTTTTGCACAGGGACACCGCTGCACGTAGACCAGCAGAGAAACAACTCACTCTGCAGGAAATGATCAGGCGTCAAGAACCCAAGAACCCTTGAAAAAAACCTTTCTTCGGGAAAGTTCACCTCTGGCTTCCTTTCCTGAAGAAAGGGTTTTCCAATGGTTCTTGGTAACACCAATGGTTCCAGTAAGAACCATTTTGATCCAGAGAACCCTTTAAAACCCCTTTCTTGAATAAAGGGTTTTAAAATAGTTCTTGGTGGAACCCTCCAAAAGAGTTCCAGGTGGAACCTATATAAAAAGGGTTCACCTATGAGGACAAACCGAAGAATCTTATGGTTCTACTTAGCACTTTTATTTACTAAGAGTGTAGATGACATTCTCCTCTCCACCTCCTGATCTCACTGTTCCACCAAACACAAAGTCACCTCCTTCTCTATCCTCTTCCATCTCTAGATCAAGTTCTTTCCCTAATAACCTCCAGCCCCCTTGACCCTATCCTTTCTCACTTTGGATAAAAGCATCTGCTAAATGACATGTAATTTAATATAATGTTATGTAAGATATTCAGCTCTATTGTGGTTAAATGTCCCCACTTTGTCCATTAGTTGCTGGGCACTAATTGCACACTGGTATTTCCTGGAGCTTTTCCTGCAGCCTGAATGCAGCGATGTACAGTGTGAAGCAAAAAACAACAAAATGGCAACAAGACTACAATAGGTAGTAATTATTTACCACTTCATCACCACGATTTACCCAATCATAAGCAGTTATTATTATTATTATTATTATTATTATTATATAATCGATATAAAAGCGCTAATAATAGCTGCTTCACACTGTGTCTCCAGAGGCAGTGCAGCTGGACACGGCTAAGGTCATGTTGCTCCTGCAGCCCGCTGTGCTCGGGCGTTTTCCTAAAAATAACAGAAGCCCATTCCTGCTCACACGAGGAGGCAGGATGCAGAGTGTGGGAGATTAGGCTCCAGACTGAAGTATAGCTGGCAACGCCTCAATCAAGTTTGAGTGCTGTTGTTGTTTTGCGGTTCCACTCGAGCATGTTTTACTATTTTGTCTTTCGGTCGGGGGCACGGAGACGAGAACAGAACAAAAAAAACAAACCAAGGTGAGGAGTGAGAATATGGCAAAAACGAGGCACAGTTGACTGTTTCACCTCGCTTTATTGTACGATTCAACAAGTGTGTGAAATCTCTAAAGACAGAATGTGTTCTAGTGACAGCGAACGTCTTTTCAGACTGACTTTAGTGACTTTTCATTGACAGTATTTGATAAAAAATTGTAAAATAAAACTCCAAACACAAACAATGAATGATAGCACGAAAGAGAATTGGGAATATGACGTCAACATTTTCCCCAAAAGTATCTTTATTCGCTGTCAACACGGAAACACGGGGCTGGTGTTTTGAGATTTCCTCACTCTGGGAGGCCTTTTTTTTAAAAATAAACAAGAAAAGTAGTAGTTAAAGTAAAAATGTGATATATGATATGATATATAGTGCTATATATACTTTATATAACAGGAAATACAATTAATTATAACTTTGACTCAACAACACATAAGAAGAAGATAAAAAAACATGCATTTTTTGGTGGTGACCTATAAACACATACCCCCAGGATGTCCATATAAGGAGTTGTGTATTATTACCATGGGCGCACCAGCGGCAATGATCTGTGCCGCGTGAGCACTAAGGGTTAAACCCCAAAATCGGGTTTAAAAGGAAAACATCACAATGAGGAAGGACCTGTTGAAAATAAAAGATGCAAAATAATCTGTGTCATTTTGCAGAATTTAACACTATTTTTATAAAAAAAAAAACAAAAAAAACAGAACAACATCTGGCACCAGAGCATAAAGCGAAAGTTGATGCCGAACCTGATGAGAACTGCAGAGTTTACAGTGTGGTGTGGTGTGGTTTCTACAGGTAAACACTGCCCCTAGAGGACTCTAGAGGTTATTACTCACATGCTACATAACCATGATTCATGTTCAGGTTAAATCACAGTGTGACTAAAAGGTGCTGGGCCAACGTTGGACGCTGCCAGCAGCTTTGTTGCAGGCTTTAGCAAAGTTTGGATGACCATCTGCATTTATTAGTGTTATTTTTATTTTTTTAAAATAAGATATAGCCAGAAAATACAGACACAAATATAATAATAATTGACATTTGCATTGGAATGGTTAGGGTTAGGGTTAGTCAGGGTTATGAAATAGTCAGAGACAAACACAAGTTTGACCAGTAATATTAAGGGTTTGTTAACTCTTAGTGCAAAATAGAAAAAATTAAACATTTTGAGTACTTTTTGCTCAGGTGTCTTTTTATAGTTGGTGAGAAGGATTGTTTTTTTTTCATCAGATTGTCTAAGGTTATGTTCTACACTCTTAGAAATAAGGGTTCCAAAAGGGTCCTTCTCCAAGGGCTGAGGTTCTACCTGGAACCATTTGCTTCTGAAAAACCCTTTCCCCAAAGAAAGGGGTTTTTCAAGGGTTCTTGGTAACACTGATGGTTCCACTAAGAACCATTTTGATCCAGAGAACCCTTTAAAACCCCTTTCCTGAATAAAGGACTTTAAAAGGGTTCTCGGCGGAACCCTCCAAAAGGGTTCCAGGTTAGAAACTAGCTTGTCCTCTTCTATGAGGACATGCCGAAGAACCTTATATGGTTCTACTCAGCACTTTTATTTCTTTCTAAGAGTGTATGGGTTAAAGTTTATGTTCCGGCTTTAGCTGTTTTCCAACTCAAGTTAGTTTGAAGCGTGACAGAAACACTGTTGGTCCTTCGAAAACAACAACATTTTTAATGGACTTTATTATGATTATTATCGTCCACATCACAAGCGCTTTCTATTTTCTCTGAAATTCATCGTCTTAACGTTAAGGAGAAACAGAAAGCAGCAGCAGCAGGATATGATGTGACGACCGACTGCAGCACAGGAAGCAGATGTTTGTATCAGATGTGCTGCTTAAACACAGAGGAAGGAGATGCATCTCGCCTCTTATCTAAAGGGCCTGAAATACTGAATGGTCGTATATATATTTCACAGTTTTGAACTTTTTTTGTGAGACTGGAGGTTTAAATAATACATGAGCACGATGTAGTTTTTATTTTGTTTGCGGCACAGCCCTCCCGTGTTTGTCTCACAGTAAACACGACCTCTCTGACCTTTTTTTTTTTACTATTTTTGGCCTGCGACGATGCTAAAGTAAACCTCAGATGACGCCTCGGTGTCAGTTCTGAGTCACACTGAATGTTTTAGTTTGCGTTGACGTCGCAGGCGGGAAGCTGAGACAATGCACCTCCGAGCTCTGAGGTCGAGCAGATGCTTGTACCCCCGGAAAAAAACATTGACGCCCACTTCTCTCCGATAAAACAGTTTAGAGGAAAACACGACAGGGGTCACATCTGCGATCAGCTGGACGCAAAGGGATCAAATAACAAAATAGGACGATCACATCAAAAGGAGAGTCGGCTCAGACTCTGGTGAAATTTTTGGCCTTAAAATGTCCATTTCTCTCAGCGTAATTCACGTTAAGTACTAGACTCCTGTGTCTCCTCTGGAGAAATCCCATGATGGTGATAGAAGAAACTGACCAGTTACAGTGAAATTAGACTCTCAGATGAAATTTGAGGCCAAACGTATACATTGCTGTTAAGCGTGAGAACTGGGAAAGTGAAACTCTTTAATGTGTGGATGTTCATTTTAGAGTTTTCCAAAATACTCAAACTCATTTCCACTGAGGGTCACATCAGCATAACGGTTAGCCTCAAAGGGCCAGATGTAACCGTCATACAGAATAAATGTAACCAAATATAATGTAAAATAAAGCTAACTACTCCGTAACATATTGCTAAATAACTTTCTGTATTTACTACTTGTTCAATTTCACTCGTCACATGACGCAAATACAACGCTACGCTCCGATCCAGTGGCGGTGCCGTCACTTTGCGGGTAACGCAATCGCCGTGCATTGTGGGAAAGGTAGTTCAACGCACGCCTTAAAGCAGCGTAGACCTATTTTAACGGAGATTTTTAAGACCAAATTAATCACAAGTGGGCCACATAAAATGACGTGGCGGACCACATCTGGCCCCCGGGCCTTGAGTTTGACACGTGTGGTTTAGAGCCATGGTCCTACAACTGTGGCACGTCTACCACCAGTATACTCGAACCATATAAGGTTTGTTGGCTTATAGGAGAACCATTTTTGGCTCCAGGTAGAACCTTTTTTTATAAAGGTTCCACCAAGAACCATTTTAAAACCCTTTATTCAGGAAAGGGGTTTTAAAGGGTTCTCTGGATCAAAATGGTTCTTACTGGAACCATTACTGTTACCAAGAACCCTTGAAAAACCCTTTATTCGGGAGAGCAAATGGTTCCAGGTAGAACCTCAGCCCTTGTAGAAGGACCCTTTTGGAACCCTTATTTCTAAGAGTGTACTTCTGATCACATACCCTGGTACCAAAGTGTTTGTTTTTAACAACCTGTAGACGAGCGTCATCTTTTTGAGCCGGAACACGGGAACAGAACACACAAAACGACTGACGTGAAGACGGGAAGAAGAAAACAAAAAAAAAAACGTGCTCATGTCTGGACAAGCTTATCGTTATCAGAGAGGCTCATTTCCTCGCGTATACTCGCCCAGAGAAAACCTTTTTTTCTGCTTATTACCTCATTCCACATTTCCTCTCGGGTTCAAGAAGAAGTCAACACGTAAAGTGACCATAAAGTCACACATACTGTAGAGTAGTGAGTGGAATTTATGATGATATTCACATTCAGGACACATTTCTTATTATATTTAAGCCATTTTTGAAGCCTTAAAGGTTAAAAAGAATACGATAGGTGATGGAAGTTGTACATAAAAATGAATGTCTCACCTATTGTCACCTTGAAATCTGATGAAATAGATATGACAAAGTTCTTACATGTGAGGACAGACTGGAACATGACTGGAAGTCACTCTCTGTGAAGATATCATGTTTTCTCCCCCTTTTTGTCCACCCCCCCATCATGAGTGGATGTGGGGGGGGGGGGGGGCGTTTCCGACGGATACGCCGACTCAGTGACAGCCAGACAGAGGAGACGCTGTTGTTGATGTGGAGCAAGAGAAGAGAAGAGAGACATCTGTGCTGTGCCGTTCAACAAGAGGGAAAACATGGGGAAACTCGTCTTTACCCTCGTTTTTCTTCTCTGCATAAGTGGATCTCTTCAAAAGGACGGTGAGTGACCTTTAATCGGTGTTTCGCCCGAATACTTTTTTTTAAGTGATTTGTTGTCTGCCCTGATTATTACAATGAGATCTTTATGACTTTTATGTAGCTGAAGAATGTGAATCTGGTCGATCTGTAAGTCGATGTGGAAACTTTAAAGCAAGCTGCGGCTTGCAGAGCCGCTACTCAGTGACTCACAACAAACATCACATTATTACGACACGAGATGGTTTTGTTATCAGCATTAGGGATCAATGGTTCATTGATTGAGAATTAAACTCTGATAATCAACGTCAAAGTCTTTAAGATCGAACAATCTTTCGACTTTTGAAGAGAAGAGTTTTAAATCAGACTTTTTTCATCTGCTTTTTGTCACATAGAAGAAACTATAACTACAATTAACCCTTTAAGGTACACACCAAAAAAATTTTTTTTTTTATTTCCTTATGATAACAATAACGAAAATCTCTCTGTATATATATATATATATATATTTTTTTTTTTAATTAGACCCTACAGTATTCCAGATCCAGGCCTCTACCGAACGGTTGAGACGTCTGTTCATAATAAACCTGGTTTGCATAATTCATAAAGTATTATTATTTTCAATGAGATATAGTGACTTGAAGCAATACCTTAAAGGGTTAAACGTTAAAGTCTATATTTGCATGAACATTGCATAAAACGTGTACTCGACATTTATACAGTATTAAAGGTGCCATATGTAAGAATGTGGCCAAAAACGGTTACTACACTCAAATTCAAAACACCGAGGTCTTTTAGGTTTCGTTTTCTGACGTAACTGGTTCAACCCGTGGTTGCTCGGCAGCTGAGACTCTACCGACTGCAATGATTGGTAAACGGCGGTAGGTGGCGCCACATGCCAAAAACATGATTTCAAAACATAAACGTGATTTGCAGTCTGCAAAAATATTTTATTTAATGCAAATATTTTGGCTGTACTGTTGTTGTTGGTGAGTAATCTGATTAAACCAATCAGATTACAGGACTTTTGATGTTAAATAACATAGGTTTTAGAATTTGGTATAATTAACAGACATTAGATCATTGTTTTACTCATAAATAATAATGATTTATAGCTATTAGCTAAATCTGGTATAAAGCACCTTCTGTCACTGACTATAATGTATCATACACTGTATAAAACAAATGTAATAAACTAAAAAACTTTCTTTGTGTTGCTGTTGTTTTTGTTGCAGGGAAACCAAAGCGATCCAAAGTGAAGAGAAACAGCTCTGATGTTCCCGTGCCCAGAACATTTTTTGGGGATCTTGACGTTCAGCCAAACCTCTTTGTCGCTAATGGGACTCAAGCTCCCGTTTTAGCCCATTCTCTGCCAGCACTGAAGTCCCTGAGCAACAACACAGCAGTTTACCTCAGCAGCCCCCTCAGCACTCGGGTCATCCCCATTGTTTACATGGTGGTGGTTGCTGTCGGTGTCCCGGCCAACGTCGCCGTCCTCTACACGCTGGCGTCCAAAATCCGCAAGGTGTCCTCCGCCATCCTGTACTGCAGCCTGGCTCTCTCCGACCTCCTCCTCCTCCTCTCCCTGCTCTTCAAGGCTCACTACCATCTCCATGGCAACCACTGGGATCTCGGCGAGACCGCCTGTCGCGTGGTTACCGCCTGTTTCTACGGCAACCTCTACTGCTCGGCGCAGACGCTGGCGTGCGTCAGCGTCAAGCGCTACCTGGCCGTAGTGCACCCCTTCAAGTACAAGGCCCTGCCCAAGAGGGCGTGCACCGCCTGGGTGACGCTGGCGCTGTGGGCGGTGTTCGGAGCCGCCGTCGTCCCCGAGCTCCTCGTCCAGCAGAGTTTCTGGCTCCCTGAGCTAAACCGCATCACCTGCCACGACGTGCTCCCACTGGGCAGCGACTCCCACAGCTTCCTGCTCTACTACAACCTCGTCCTGACCATCTTCGGCCTCCTGGTGCCGCTGGTCACCTCGGCGGTGTGCTTCTCCCTCATCGTCCGCGAGCTCAACCAGTCCCACCACGACTGGACGTCGTACATCAAGGCCAGCTCGCTGGTGTTCGTCATCTTCCTGGTGTGCTTCACCCCGGCTGGAGTGCTGCACTTCCTCCACTACGTGAAACTGTTCGCGAGCCGAACGGAGAACCTGTACATGTACTTTAACGTGGCGGTGTGTCTGTGCTGCCTCCACGCCTGCCTGGACCCTTTCCTCTTCGTCTGCATGTCCAAATCTGTGGGCTCCACGCGATACTTGAGGGCCTTTAAAGGCAAGACTTTGAGCATATCTGTTTAAGAGACACATGGTCTACCTGTTTCCCCCAAAGACTGGCGTTTGTTTGATATGTGGAGGTAAATGCTCTCTGTGGCTGGAACCAAAAAGAAAGCAAAAAGACCTCCATGGCACAAAAAGATGGACTTGGCCTTTGTTTGAATCATTAGGATCAATAGATCTAAACAACCAAGGAACGTTTAAGGTACTCAACAACAACAAGCTTGTTAGGAACCTAGCAGTTAGCATTGAAAACCAACCCATGTTGCTACATTTCCTCAGCGGTACAGTTTAGATTACTTTATGTGATGCAATTAGCTGTGTTTCAATTGTCATGGGACTCAAAATACCTGATAATACCTGTCACATTCCGCTTTTTTGGTACCTTGCACAATGGTTTGGCACCTGAACGGTGGAGCCAGACAAGCGCTAGATCACTTCTGTGCACCAGTGGGAATGGGAGGAGCGCAGAATGCGGGGGATAGCGTTCGCAGCTGTCGCAGCTTTCGCAATCCGACCTACACACGCCACATCTGGGTTTTAGATTATACTCCTGTTACAAATTAATCATAAAGGCATAAAGCCTTTTTTATTTGCTCCTCCTCTTATGACTTCCTAAAGTGCACTCCATTGTTGAAACTTTTAAAACCATATTGTAAGTAACCATAAGCAATCCTAGTATTTAAGGTAGTTCTCACCAAATTGACATTGCTGTGGATCAACATTATTTTTTGTTGTATATATAAAAGTATGTCTTATGAGTCAGTGTGTCTCGTCTTTTTCTGGTTTAAAAGCAAAACACCTGTTCTTTGTTTATTTGTTTAACTAGTGCAGTGCCCGTAGGAAGTATGTATTCCTATAGTGGGGAGCTGAAGAAGTTTTTTTCAGTTACGGAATGCATGATAAGGAACGTAAAGGTGGTTGACAGTCACAACAGCTAGCTACGCTAATGCTTATCAAAAATGAAAACATTTGCAGATTTTGTATTATGTTAGCCCTACGCTAATGCTAATCTTAGCCTCGCTAGCTTACCTTTGGAAACAGGTTCGCCAAGATAGCTGCAAAGTAGTACCATGCTAATGCTAAATAAATATGTGCTCGTGTATTGGTGAACGGACACTTCGTATAACACCATGTTCTGCGGTGAACCGTGTGAAAATGTCTCAACCATCGTGAGGACAGCCTCTTCACTCCCACCTCCCCGCTACAGACAGCGCAGCCGCTGCTGATGAGCCGATGCCTGCCTGGTGTAATGTGATAAATCAGCGAAAAAAATCCCTCCAAAAAATTTGAAAATCAAGGACGCACACCATCGGGCCATGCTCGACCCATATCCAAAGTCTTAGGACGATCTGACTAACAGACGCAACTTGCTTCACACCCAGATAGAATCTAAGCATTTCTGCTTTGTTTATCTAATCGAAAATTAGCCTCCTCTCCTTGACGTCTCACTGTCACTAAGTTGGTATTTCCTGCTCAGCATGTGACACGATTTGTCAGAGATCTCCAGGTCGGTCTCACGAAGGTGAAACCGGTTTGTGACACGGAGCAGCATCCTGCCGAGCGGTATGACGTTGTCAAAGTGTGCCAAGAAAACACTCACCCACGTTACAACATGCTGTTGTTGACTCAAATATCAGACATCTGCGGCCTCAGCACAAATCCAGACTCATCGGACCAGACTGCATTTTTCACTCTTGAGCTGTCCAGTGAGGACATTTTCCACATGTTCATTTTCATTCTAACCAAAAATGTGACCTTTCATAGAAAATTTCATATTTGCCCTACATTATTATGTCGCCTATTTGGGGACAATATATACGCTTAAAACATATAATACATTTTATAAATGTACATTTATGAAACTATGTTATGTTTGTTCATATATGTACATATATTTAAAGGTGCCATATGTAAGAATGTGCCCAAAAACGGTTACTACATTCAAATTCAAAATACTGATGTCTTTTAGGTTTCGTTTTCTGACGTAACTGGCAACCCGTGGTTGCTCGGCAGCTGAGACTCTACTGACTGCAATGATTGGTAGACGGCGGTAGGTGGCGCCACATGCCAAAACATGATTTCAAAACATGATTTGCAGTCTGCAAAATATTTTTTGTTATGCAAATATTTTGGCTGTACTGTTGTTGTTGGAGAGACGTTATATATGAACATTATTCTTGAGTCTCTGTGACATATTATGAGGATTTTATGGCCATTTGCTTTAGATTTATTACATAATGCACCTTTAAATATAAACATAAATCACTTTTAGGTTTTGAAATCATGTTTTGGCATGTGGCGCCACCTACCGCCGTCAACCAATCATTGCAGTCAGTAGAGTCTCAGCTGCCGAGCAACCACGGGTTGCCAGTTACGTCAGAAAACGAAACCTAAAAAGACCTCGGTATTTGGAATTTGAATGTAGATCAAACTTCTGTAAACTCTCATTAAAAAAACACACAATGAAGATCTGTTTTTCTTGTGATGTTTGATGAATAAAGTGGTCTGAATGAAGAAGATATTGCCTTTAGCTCAGTATCGCATGTGTCCATAGATTTTAGGTCCTGTTGTTTCTGAGCTTCTTCTGTTGCTCAATCTGTTAGCGACTTCGGAGAGAGGTGGGAAAGGCGTTTCTCTGGGAGCGAGTTAGTCAGGCTCGGTGCAAACTCATTAAAAACACATGTTCGACATGAGCGAGTTCCAACAGTGCAGGAACGTTGACCCAGAGGATGTTTCAGCTGAGGCCCCCAGGTCTCTCAGAGACCTCTTTGTAATGTCCGGATAACTTATAAGAGCAGACTAGAGCCTCAGATGTACCTGCCAACATTCAGCACCAACACAGAGACCTGATGTTTCTGCTTCTGTGGTGCAGTGGATTAAAAGGTAGTGATCACCACAGTACTTTTTCCTGGGAAATATATATACAGTACTTTTTTATTTTATTTAGATTGATTCGTCACCTGCTGCTTGCTGATGTTGCACAAGACTGAAAGTTCTCTGGAGCAGTGGCTTAATAGGATTTATAGCAGGGGGTGGCCCAGGGGCCCCATGTGGCCCTCCTAATCCATTACATGCGGCCCAACCTAATGAAAACATGGCCCACGACCTCACCGTCTTTTAAAGACAGTGTGTTAGCAATGTTTTTTTTTTTTAATAACAGTAATAATAAGATATTTGGTCATAATTATCCCATTATTAAATGTATCATATATAACATTCAATAACATATATAAATACACTTGTTAGGGCCTGAGCCACGAATGGCAGAGGCCCCCGAAACGGCACGAATATGAATTACAGTTTTCCACACTGTTATTGATATAATAAATGTCTGTTTTTGATATTAATACAGTCATTTTGCATCATAAATAGTATTATTAAGTATACGTGTGATATCATGATACAATATTGTGAACAGTTGTTTTTTTTACCCCACTTTTTGTTCTCCAGGCCGGACTTGAAGTCATTTGAGTTCGAGACCCCTGATTTATAGGAAGTTTTATTTTATTTTTAATGAATAAGTGCTGAAGTACGGAGCCCCCGAAGTGAAATGAGAAAAAAAATAAAAATTACGAAAAAAATACTAATAATTAAAAATATCGAGTTTCCAAAAAAAATGGAAAAAAATTGTTTTGAAAAAAAAAGGTTTCAAAATGTTTTGGAAACTCAAGATCTCGACTTTCAAAAAAAAAAAATTTGAATTTTTTTTTCATAAATCATAATTTTTTGGAAACTGGAAATCATAAAAAAAAAATCTAATTTTTTTATTTTATTTTTTCATATTTTTTGGGGAAACTCGAGATTTCAAATTTTTTTTTTTTCATCTTTTTTTTTTTTTTTTCTCATGTCACTTCGGGGGCTCCGTACTGAGGAACCTTTAGGAATATTTTTGCATTTGAAACACATTGATAAGCCTTGTTTACTGAACCCATGAAATAATCTATTGAATGAACTCCCTTCAAGTATTTATCCAACCCAAAATATGTCTGTTGTTACAGCACAGTTATCTTGTATCGTAATACTTTTTATTTTGAAAATACATTCATGTATGTAAGTTAAAATAAGATTTTGAGGAAGAAATCTCACTCTCTTGGTTTAATATGACCAGTTCATGTTCATCGTTATCCTGTTACGATGTGACTTGAGGTTTAAGAAGTCTTAAACTAAACATTTCTGCTCAAAAACATGGTCGGTCAACAGGAAGTTCTCCAGGATGTCGTCATAAAATAAGGCCCAACAAGACAACAAGAGTGATACAACCTGTCAAGAGAGGTCACGGGGGTAAATGGTGCCATCTGCTGGTGAAGAGTGAACACACCGAGTCAAGTCCCCCGTGCTGTTCAAACGAAACTCTTTATTGAGTATGTAGACACCAGAGGAATCCACCTTTACATTGCATCCACCTGCACCTTTTTCTTATCAAAATAAATCATGTCGAGGACAAGTAATTATGCCTTTTACACACAACGTCTTGTATTATCATCTGTATAAGCAGAGGTTTTCGAATCCGAGTCGCGCGACGCCTGGCCCTGGTTTCCGTCCATCCATCCATCCACGCCTCTGGAAGTACGGGGAACTTCAGGGTTTCCGAGCGGATTCGAAGACCCCTGCTTTTATAACATCCAGCAGAACAGTCAACCTCACCAGACACGAGCATGCCCTTTCACAAACGAAGCTACGAGCCACGTTTAATAACGCGCTATAACGAAAACACCTGCCCACGAAACAAATCTGACGAACAACGCACGCGTGATACATTCACCTTTTGACCCCAGGGATTCGCACAAACGCGCGTTTTTTTGCCTCCCACGGGAGCAAGTTACAGAGCGAGGACACCAAAATGGAAAAAGCACACACACGCAGAACACGCGCGCACTCACACACACATTCACACTCGTACGTACAACAGAGGGACTTCGGGTTAACAAACATGCAGGGTTCGGTTCTCGGACACAGTGACAGTTTGTCGAGCACAGCTGGTGGAGTTCAGACGAGCAGACGACACACACACGCACACGCACGAGCATCGGACAAAAAAAAGTGTCGCCTTTCTGTCCGAAAACAGACAAAAATTATGTTAAATATAAATCGTTTTTCCACAGTAAGGAACGCGATATAAGCAACGGAACGCCACGGAACCCCCGTATGAATGAAACTGTACTGCACTCTTGTATGAACAATTTTTTTTTGTCTGTATGATTGAACAAAATGAGCAGAATGTTACAGGATTTTTATATATACATATATATTTATACATATATACATATGTATATATACATATGTATATATACCTAATGCATTTTCACATGGCTCTGTAGCAGCAAGAGTATCATTCACAAGGGAATTTAAAGGATCTGTTCACCCAAATTACACACACACACACATGACCACAATAAATATATTGTAGAGGAAGCCAACAATTAACATTAACTCTAATGTGTTGTTATTACGGTAATAATTCACTTGCGCCGTTGCAGGAAGCCGCAGAATCAGCGTCTTTGTCGCTTGTTGGAAAAGCGCACCTATAGATAATTAGCATTTCTTTGGACAGTTTTTGCACATCGAGACAAAATTCTATGTTTTATACAATAAACTTTTTGATTTTCCTTCATATTTAAATTGTTAATACACTATTTTAACATAGTGTATTTAGTAAATTAGTAGTCATTTAGTGCAATTTACTACTAGTAAAGTAGTAGATTGTAAATAACTGCCAGATATCGACAGTTTTTCTGGTAATCTCCTACGAGTTGCTGCCTTTTATGTCTAAAATAAGCAAAAAAAACTAAAGTCCAGACAAACATTTTTAGTGTTAGGTGTTAAAGGGCAACGATCACAGTGCAACTCACAAAACTGAGACAGAAGTTTCAGTTACCGTTTTTTACTTTTACATTCACTTTTTATGATCGAGAAGAAAAATAGAAGCTTTTATGAAGCGTATTGTATATTGTGTAATTAGGATGTCTAGCCTGAACTCGCACCTTCCTACAACATCCGCAGGGGAGTCGGCTCCCCCGATATCTACAGTAGACAAAAAGGTGTGTAAACACGGCCAGGAAAGGCAGACTCCCTTTGTCTATTGGAGGAATGCAAAAAGGGGAGTTTGCTCAGGTATAAATGTGGAGGTGCTCAATGGGACAAAATGACTTGAGACTTGCACACGTTTGACTTGATCCATCTCTGCTATATTACATTTTCTGACTATTGATTTACCGCCATTCTTCAAACAAATAATATGATGCCGAATAGGTATAGGCCACCCATGAGATATATGTTAATTTTAAAAATAATAATAATAATGATGCTAATTTACTTGGTGATCATAAAAAAATGCACGTCCACGTGGCTGCTGTGAGCACGTTAGTACAGTACGTTTGGGTGAACTGGTCCTTTACGCATGGCTTTTAATTTCACTCAATCGTTTGTTTCGGATTCTCCAAAAATCTTGAGTTATTCCGTGTAGAAAAGAACATGAAAGACGCACACAAAACGCACACACACACACACTGCAGACCAACAAAAACAGGGTAGAGCAGCAAAGCTTCCAGCAAGGTTTGGAAGGAGCTCAATGGAGAGACAAGGAAAGAGAGATAGATAGAAAGAGAGAGAGAGAGGCACGACATTTGAGAAAGGCCTTTCAGTTTTGGAGGGAGCAGCAGCAGCAAGGCATGAAGGAGATAAACAGAGAGGACAAGGGGACAGGACAGGTCGAAGGACACTGTGGAGGAAGAACCGTGACGGGGAGGGGGAAAAAAAAGCACAAGAGGAAGAGTAGGTTTTAATAAGAGCAGAGGTTTTTCCTACAGTATAAATTCTTCTTGACAGGATCCGATTACAGCAGAGCAGCAAAGCCCTTCAATGGTGAGCCGGACGCCACGAGACGAAACAACAACACGGACAACGAGAGAGAGACAGAGAGAAAAATAGAGAGGAAGCATTCAGACAAAAAAGGGGTTTCTCCAGTCGTAAAAGTCTTACTGTAAAAAGCAGAAAATGTAAACGTCTTTTTCGGTTTTTAGAAATGTAGCTGCTGAAGTTGCCAGTTTGGACTAAACTACTACATCTTTATTGATTTTTTTGTTTGTTTTTGTTTTGTTTTTATTATTTTTTAAATCTATGGCCTTGTCATTCTTGCATGTTGCTGCGAAAAGGCTTGAACATCATCAACCTGGTGGATCTCAGGTTTAAGTAATAAGTCTGTGTTTATTAATTAATTAATTAATTAAATAAAATAAGTAATTAATTAATTAATTAATTAATTAATTAATTAATTAATTAAATAAATACATAAATAATTAAATTAATGAATGAATGAACAAATAAATAAATATTAAAAAATGACATATGCTCAGCTGATACTAAATGATTAAAGGTATCGTTCCACCATATCGTGATTTAGCGCTTAGCATAAAAACAAGGAAGCAGAGGAAAACGTCGCCTCTAAAGCTCACTTACGCTGGTTCCTACGGAAGAGGATTAGTCAAAAAATCTTTTTACATGTGGCCACCCATACGAAAAATAAATAATTAAGAAAAACAGCATTTTTCCCCCTCAGAATTCTGTTTTTTTTTCTCAGAATTCTTACTTTAATCTCATAATCTGACTTTTTCCTCAGAATTCTGATTTGAATATCTGAATTCATTATTAATTATATATATATTTATTTATTTTTTTACATATGGCCCTAATACTTTTCCGTAGTTTTCAGACATGAACTCCAGAAAACAGAGTTCAGACTGTTTGTGTGTCACATATTATGACAAAGAGATTATCCAGAGCTTTTCCTGCTGCTGTGTTCACACCCGGATATATTCTGTAATCTGTGAATTCTTGATAACAGCGGTGGCAGGAAAAGTTCTGGAAAATGTCCACCGCCGACTTTTGCAGACATTATGTCTTCACACGTGGAGCTACAGCCAATTTCAGTGCATGTCTGAAAATCAAGTTGTGATTTTAGTCAGTTTAGCCACTCAGAGAAACAAGAGCAGTCTATTTTCTTAAGGAGCGCTTGAGGTGTTTATTTTTTGTATTCACATCCAGCATCTTAAAATGCTTGAAGAACATGTTGAAGAGGCCAGAGTTAGTTTTTCTAAAACTACAGGGCTTGGAGCTGCTCAGATGACTGAATATGCTGTAGCTTCACTGAATTAATAATAACGGCATTAGCCTCAGGGAAAAAACATCAAAACAAAGACAATATAGAGTCTCACTGCTGATTTCCTGGTTTGTGTGTTGATCAGGATCTTAAGGAAGAGTATTAGGGCCACATGTAAAAAAAAAAAAAAAAAGAAGCATGAATTCTGAGATTGAAGAATTCATACTTTAATCTTGAGATTAAATTCAGAGTTCTGAGAAAAAAAGTCAGACATTTTGACTGTAGTCCTGAGAGAATTCTGATATTAAAGTCAGAAATATGTCAGAACGTTAATCTTGAGATTAAATTCAGAATTCTGAGGAAAAAAAAGTAAGAATTTTTTACTTTAGTCCCAAGAGAATTCTGATATTCAAGTCAGAAATATGTCAGAACGTTAATCTTGAGATTAAAGTCAGAATTCTGAGAAAAAGTCAGAATTCTGAATTCAATCCTGAGATTAAAGTCAGAATTCTGAGATTAAAGATTTTTTTTAAAATTGGAAAAACATTTTTAGTTTTTGAGATTAATTTAATCTCACAATTCATGTTGTTGTTGTTTTTCTTTGAATTTTGTACAAGTGGCCCCTAATACTCTTCGCTTTATCTGGAGGGTGGAGGCTCAAAATGCAATTTCAGCGTGAATAATAAAGACCAGCTTGTCCTAATTCTTTGGCCCCGAGCATCTAAAGACGCAGTGAACGCGCTAATCTAGATAAATTTGAGTGGGATTTTAAAGTTGTGTGTTGTTGTCCAAGCCTTTTGCAGCTTTGACACATGTCATTTTTTTTTTTTTAGGTGTGTTGCATGTGTGAAACAGCCCGTGGTGAATAGATATGCAGAGCTGCGGATATACAGAGTTTTATAACAACTGTTAATTATTAATTGTCAACTTTCTCATTCTGAATTCTTGCAACAACAAAAAAAAAGCCACCGATTCGACCTAGATTTGCAAACCTTCGATCGTTTGTCTTCAAACTCTTTATATCTACAGCTCTCTGTAAAGTTAAACTCTGTTTTATTATCCCCATTGACCAGGTGTTTCACTCAGAAACGACAGAATAACAGTCTCTGTAAGATTGTATGTGCCAGGCAGTAAAAATCAAAAGAGCTACGCTTGTTTTAGTGATCTAGAAATCAAAACTTTTTGCGTCGTTGACGAGCGAATTATTCGGTAAACTGAGTGAACACCTGGTAAACAGACATGCTGCGCCTCCGTCGAGGTTTACATGAGGACGTTGGCACGCGTGTCTGGCAGTCGCAGCCCCACCAGGCCGCCGGCAACCAGCACAGACGACGCCAGCAGGATGGGGATTGCCTTGGTGATGCCGACCAGGGAGCCAAAGATCAGGTTGCCCAGCACCGCTGCCAGCTTACACATGGCGTTACAGAAGCCAAATCCCGTGCCCCTGGGAACAAAGAGACAAGGAGGAAATAGAAGAAAAGAGTGGCAGATGTTTATTTTCTGATGGAACTCTAACTTAGTATTTTTTTCAGGCGATAAACTCCTTCTATCACTGCTGCTAAACCGCCTTTCAAGTACACCTGTTCAACTGCTTGTCAACGCAAATGTGCCAACCAGCCAATCACGCGTTCAGGCGTGTAGACGCGGTCACGACGACCTGCTGATGTTCAAATCGAGCATCAGAGGGGAAAAAAAAAAAAAATGATCTACTGGGATTTTTTTTGGCTCTGATTCTGTGAACCTGCCGCAGGAAAAAAAAAAAAAGACTAAACTGCAGCAATGTGTTTTCTTGATGATTATGAGAAGATTTCTTTTTAAATATCAACCATAGGGGCTTTACATGAAGCAAACACTTTTGCAAGGAGCAAATAAAAAGTTGACTTAAAGGTCCCATATTATGCAAAATCAACTTTTTAATCACTTATATTTGGGACTCTGGAGTTCCCTACCAGTCGGCAAAGTGTGAAAAACGATGACTCACTCATGTTTTTGTGGTCCTCCTCAGTCTAAGTAGAGGAGATAAAACACGCAATGTTGACTTCCGCGCTCACTGGGACGTCACAATGCGCTAAATTCCTGGAATTGATGTCTCGCGGAGCTCCGCTTTGTCCGTAAAACACGTGAGAGTGCAGACGAGTGCAACGGTATCCAAAAACCGGAAGTCCGCAAAGTCTGCGAAAAGTTCTATTCTTCGCTCCTCAGTGCAGCACAGAGTTCTACACAAACTTCCAGCCTCAGAGGATTTATCTGTCCAGTGGATACATGTTATATATGACGGCAATGTGCCTGCTAGAGCCTGCAAATGATCACTTTTCCAAATGCTAACTGCTGTTAGCTCCCAGTAGCCTCTGTGGCTGATGTCATTTCCTGTTCCTTAAGTGTCGTTTTACTTTTTTTTAAGGTGGACCTAAAAAGATACTACTAAACAGAGCGTTCTGAACAGGGCTGTTTTGGCAGGGTGATTGAACTGCTTTTTTGACCAAAGCATGTCACAGACATGTTCATTAGGACACCAGTGAACTAGGTTAACTTGGAGAAATAGGGTATAATATGGGACCTTTAATCATTTTGGAGTCGCTGTCCGTCTGGAACAAAAAAGTTGCAAGTATCTAACTTTGTATTTGCTTATTAAAAAGTGTTGTTTGAAAATATACACAGACCTAGACACAAACCTAATTCCATACCTGTTCAGAATGTACCTCACCTTTTGCCCCTATGTCAGCTGGAATTGGTTTTGCCTTCTACAAGACTAGTAAATGAATGATGTAACTTCCCTAATCCAAATACTTTCTGTGTGCAGCGCTCACCTCCGGTCTGTTGGGTACAGCTCAGCTGTGACCACATCGAGGGAGTTCCAGGCCGAGATACTGAGGCCGTTGTAGAGGCAGAGCATGAAGATCATCATCGACTCACTGGTGCCAAACCACAGGAAGAAGCAGCTGATACCTGACAGCACCATGGAGCCTCCTGCAGAGGGCAACACAACACACCTTTTTTCACACCTGTGCCGACATCACAAGACATTTTGCGACGACTGAGAGCTCAAACAATGCCCCCGTCTTACCTAACATGCTGAGGCGGCCTATTTTGTCCATGAGCAGCGCAGAGACGATGTTTCCGGGAAGCACGGCCAGCGTTCCCAGGAAGTTGACGAAGTAGACCCAGTAGGCGCTGTAATCGTCTTCGAATGTCATCTGACAGCCGGTTTTGTTGTGGTGGAAGGAGCTGTTGATCACGCGGGAGTTTGTGAGTTTGGTGTCGTCGACGTCTGTGAACGTGAGAGATGAGAGCACAGTGTTGAAGTCACAGATAAAGGTAAGACAATAGCTAACAGATAAATACTGTGTTGTGTCTTTACCTTCATTTTGTCTTTGCTTTTAAAGGTGCCATATGTAAGAATGTGGCCAAAAACGGTTACTACATTCAAATTCAAAACACAGAGGTCTTTTAGGTTTACGTTTTCTGACGTAACTGGCAACCCATGGTTGCTCTGCAGCAGAGACTCTACTGACTGCAATGATTGGTAGACGGCGGTACGTGGCGCCACATGCCAAAAACATGATTTCAAAGCATAAACATGATTTGCAGTCTGCAAAATATTATTTTCAATGCAAATATTTTGTCTGTACTGTTGTTGTTGGTGAGTTCAGTTTGTTATATGAACATTATTCCAGAGTCTCTGTGACATATTAGGAGGATTTTATGGCCAGTTGCTTTAGATTTATTATATAATGCACCTTTAAAGGCGCTATACATGAAATGATTTACGCTATAATGATCGTTAAAGCTTCCTTTGAGGAGCTAAAATGGAAAGCCACGCAAACCTTGCAACCGCCACGGACTCCTTTAAGACCTAAAAGTGTCAGCTTCACTAAATGTCAAATTTTTGTGTTTTACGAGCGTGATGAATTCACCGCTAAACAACCACGACAGCTGAGGCAGCCACTGCATAATTAACTCACCTTGTTGCCATGTACCATGGCTTTTAGAGAGCCTCATGTATCCGTCAGTTATATTGTTAAATATTACTAGTGCAGTGCCCGTAGGAAGTATGTATTCCTACAGTGGAATATTTAAAAAAATAAATTTTTCAGTTATGGTAATGCATGATAAGGAACTTAAAGGCTAACGTAATACAAACACTGTGCTGTTTTGTGACCGTCAGCCACGCCGGTAAAGCAAGTTGCATCCGTGTGTCTGTCTGTCTGTGACGGGCATATCTCGCTGACCGTTAGTCAGATCGCCCTAAGACTTTAGATATGGGCTGAGCATGGCCCAATGGTGTGCATCCTTGATTTTCAAATTTTTGGGAGGAATTTTAATTTTTGGCGATTTATCATGCTGCACCTTTGCTGATTTATCAATTATTAGCTATGCTAATGCTAATCGAAAATGAAGGTTGCACAGTGTTTGTATTACGTTAGCCTTTACGTTCCTTATCATGCATTACCATGAATGAAAAACCTTCTTCAGCTCCCACTATAGGAATACATACTTCGGGCACTGCACTAGTACTGTTTTAAGTCCAGGACCCAGACACATGAGCCCACATGTGGAATTGATGTGCATCCGTCCAGTAACGTTCGTGATGCTGAAAGGTACACCAGAAAATCAGATTTTTTTTTTTTACATCACATTTGACCTCAATGACTCAGCAGTTCTTTAGAGACCCAGACTTGAACTGGGATTAAACAGGACTGGACTGAGGCTTGTGGTTTAGTGACTGGATAGCAATTCATATCCGACAGACACATCGGGGCTTAGCTCACGTATGAATAATACTAAATGCAGTTCAAGTTCCATATGGAAGTAGATTGACAGCAGAATGTTATTGGCAAATTTGTCTGTGGCTCACAGTGAGCTGAGCAGCAGTAAGAGTAACATCCTCTGCTCTCACAACACTCCTCTCTGTCTCTCCTCGTTTCTCTTTATCCTCTGCTCCCCAGAGACACATTGCTGGGGGCAAAGAGACTTCATTTCCCATGGGGCATTACCAGAAACCTAACGTGCCCTTTCCTGTTTCCGTGTTCAGCTCTTTCTTGAGTGCTGCAGGGAACTGTTTTTCTACCCGATGTTCCCACAAGATCTGACTCAGCTCCCGGTTCTCTCAGAACATTTAAAATGCCTCTCATACCTTTTCCTTGCCATCTCCCTCCTGCTTGTGATTGCACTTTAATATTTTTTTTTTTTCGTGAGGTAAAACCCACAGATATTACACAGATGCTGTTCATGCCTGGGTTCCCGCGTCTTTATGAAAACAAAACATGCCAGGATGAATTATTCAGGGGAAGCTCCGTTCAGGAAGTTCAATTTCCTCACTGTCTTGGATTTTTTTCTAAAACATCAGATACAAAACACATGTCACTCAGTACCCAGTGCTTTAGGAGTCCCTCAGTAGAACTTGATTTAACAATCTGGACAGGTTGCCAGTCCATAACCATAACCCTAACCCCAAACCCAGAGAAAGACATACCAATTAACACAGATTTTTCAATCATTTGGATATTCCACAACAATTACCAGGGTCAAAATGATTACCCCCCTTAAGAACTGACCTTTTCATTGAGCCACAGCACAAACCACTGTAGCGAAACGATTGCAAGGCCGCGTACACAGGCTGCCAATCCTCACAGGGCCAACATACTGAGATGAACAGTGTTGTGGACATTCTCTGCTGCTGGTGAACAATCAAATAGAGAACTTCTGCCGACCGACAAGGTTTTATTTTCTATGCAAGGAAAAGGTCAATCTTCACAGGAGTGATCCTAGCTGGAGAAAGACCCAGAGCATAGCGGGCTCTCCACATTTATACTTGAACATCTCCCATTTTGCATTCCTCCAATAGAAAAGGAGTCTGCCTTTCCAGGCTGTGTTTTCACACCACTTTGTCTACTGTAGGTATCGGGGAGTCGACTCCCTGTGGATGTTGTAGGAAGGTGCAGGTTCAGTCTAGACATCCTAATTACACAATATACAATACACAAAAGGACCTGGTATCTTGTGTAGGAAAAGAGGAAACTGGAGATCCGCAAGGCAACAGTGCCAGCAACTACTCCACCATGTGAGCCCACCCTGTGCTTGACAAGCATGATTTGATGAAGTGTGGTTTTAGTCAAACTAACACAATGATTTCGATTTTTTTTTCTGACATCACAGTAGTAAGAATGTGACTGAGGAAAAAAAGGCTGCAGTGCAGTCTGGCTCAGTTTCTTTCTTAAGTACAGCTGCCTTAGTTCAGAGAAGCAATCTGTGCAGGGGGCGGAGAGGTTAAGCAGTAATTTATTGACATAAAGCAAAGCCATAAAACGCTCAAACCCATTCTTTCCCCCCCCCCCTCCAAGCCAGAAGCTTGGACATTAGACTTAAAATGAACTGTCTGAAAGAGACTGATTGAGACTTATGTGCGAGGCGCTGACAGGATAATAGGATTTTCTTGGATGGAAGGAAACACCTCAGCTGTTACAGGAAAGGGAAAAGAAAGAGTGAGGGCCATTTTGTAAGGCCCCATACTCACCCGTGTTGTAAAAGAAGGCGTCGACGAAGGTGCAGTTCTTGAAGAAGGATCCCACCGAGGAGACGTCCTCAAAGTAGCAGTTGACGAACGACGAGTCGATGAAAGTGACCGCCTTGAACTTCATACCGATGAACCTGGGCAGAGGTGGATAGCATAGGTGCCGTTAGAGTAATGTCACCTAATCTCCTTTAAAACAATTACTTCAAATAAACTATGTTCAAAGTAGAGGTTAAAGCTGCATCTGCGTAAAATTATTTACAAAAATAACAAAACTATTGGACGAGATACAGGTGGCGATTGAACTTTGTTTTTCTACTACGTATATAAGGCCCACTTTACATTACGTTTTTCGCGACAGCGGCGAAACTTCCCACTGTCGGGACGCCGCTGTCGTGACGTCTTTAGACACACCGCCCGGAAATCTGGCAGGACACCCGCGGCGCTTACAACTTTCTTCTTTACTTGCTCGACTATACGATCGTAGCCGGCCTCCCTCATCCGCTGTTGCATTTTTACGTAGGCCATCTTGTTCCTGGATGACTCCAGCTTCTTCTGGATCTCGTCCTCCAACCAGATACTGATCAGGCACAGCGCCCTCCTTCACCCCCGCCATTTTTTTTTGGAACAAAAGTCCCGCGGTATATGCTAATTAGCGCGCGCGCTATATGCTAATCGCCTGAACCCTGACCTCCCGCTGTCGCGAGCCCGACGCGTTCTCTTTATACGCACTTTGAAGTTGTCGGGGACTCCCGCTGAGTTGTCGGGCGACCACTTGCAGTTGTCGGGAGAAAATTTGAAGACAGCGGGAATTCTCTTTACACGGGGTACCCGCTGTCGCCAGTCCCGCTGTCGTGAAAAGCGAAATGTAAAGTGGGCCTAAGTCTTAAAATAGTGTAATGTGATAATGTTATGTCCTTTCTATACATAACATGGGGCTTTCGAGCTCCAAGGTGCAGATTCAGATATATAGCATGGTGGTATATGAGGCGATTAGTAACTAATATTGAAATGCTTTGACTTGTATGTGAGGTGTTTTCTTCTTTAGCGTATGTCTAATATGAAAGAGCTGCTGCACACAGACAGTGAAAACGATATTGGCCTTGATTTAATCTGGTAATAAACACGCACTCTGGTCTCCAGTGTGGATGTGACGGAACAAAAGCAGCATATCACTGCATCTCCACGCTGGCCTTTGTGTAACACACAGCCAGACAGAGGAGAAGGACCATGGTGTTTGTGTGTAAGTGCCGAACGGAGAGGGAAGAGAGAGAAAAAAGACAAGACATTTAATTTCCTGCTGATGAGAGAAAGGAGATAATGGAGGCGGGATTAATATTACACCAAGAGTGATGTGTTTACACGAACGACCGATATACAGTATAGCTATTCGCGCAACAGGCTTACAGGTTTGGATCATCGCGCACAGTTTTTTTTTTTTATGTATTTGTCCTCACCTGTCGTTGAGAAAGACGGAGTTTCTGTGGATCTGGTTTTCCAGGGTGAAGTTGAAGGTGAAGTCTTCGATGCGCTCGTTGTTGTGGATCTTCACTCTGGACGCGTACTCGTCGGCCTGAAGGTGCTTGATGACGTCGGGGAACCACACGGATAGACCGTAGTACCTGGACACAACCACCAGATTGCAGAAGTAGTATAGTGAGTCGCATAATGGTCAACGACACACATTTCAGCGCCCGAAGGCGGCCATGAGCCTCCACTGCAGGATGGTGCACCATATGCAGGACACACCAACAGTAGCTTTTCAGCAGATCATATCACTTTTTTGTTTTTGTTTATTTTTTTAATCTACCAGCACTTTCCCCAATACTTTATGGGAGACAGTCTGCACCACCACAGATGCAATGTGCATTCATCAGCCACCACAGCCGATTAGACCCTCTGTCTACCTCATATCCCCAGGCTCTGTCTCTGTGCAAACAAGTACATTTAAAGTTTAAACTCAAGCTTTTCTTTCATAAACACTGCTTTTTCAGCTCATTCTCCATCCCGTCTGTATTGTTTTTCACATTCATCTGCCCATTCACCAGATTATTGGGCTGAAAATCATGGCTAGTGTGAACTAGGATTAAAGGTGCCATATGCAAGAATGTGGCCAAAAATGGTTACTACATTCAAATTCAAAATACCGAGGTCTTTTTTAGGTTTCGTTTTCTGACGTAACTGGCAACCCGTGGTTGCTCGGCATCTGAGACTCTACTGACTGCAATGATTGGTAGACGGCGGTAGGTGGCGCCACATGCCAAAACATGATTTCAAAACATAAACATGATTTGCAGTCTGCAAAATATTTTTTTTTAATGCAAATATTTTGGCTGTACTGTTGTTGTTGGTGAGTTCAGTTTGTTATATGAACATTATTCCTGAGTCTCTGTGACATATTAGGAGGATTTTATGGCCAGTTGCTTTAGATTTATTACATAATGCACCTTTAATATATATTCAGTACTTCATGTTGATGAAAAAGCTTGGGAATGGTCCAACAACAAAAACATTTCATATTGAAGTTGCAGATTTGGTTTCAGAGCAAATTCAGCTGCTAAATGTAATCCGGGGATTGTCATTCAAGCCCGTGCTCCCTAACCTGGTTAAAGACAGAAATGATGCACCTTTATCTGCCTCTGCAGTCTTTATTAAAGGTATGGACATGAAATTGGAGGGTAATGTTGTTCTCGGGGAGATAAGGGAGAGCTGGTAAGGACGGACAGCACAGGACAACCGCGCTGCTGCAAAATGGTGGCGTCTGTTTGGCCTCATCACCGTTCATCAGCTGAGCATCCAGGAGAACGACACCACGACAGCACTGAGGAAAACTCGCTCGTCGTGTTTACACACAAAGTTGCAAGAAAGGGAGTCGATTGTAAGAAAACTCATTTTGAGTAAAGCGTGAAATTGTTCCACTGGGTGGATTTGTGGCAGCACATTGATAAAAGTGTGTTCGCTCACTGAGTTATGGCTGCATGATGAAAATGGTAACTTTATGACAGCACTTTTGCATCATATTCATTAATTCTAGACACAGTGCAGCAGCTGAATGAATCCTTAAAAGAGTGGATGTGGTGTAGGTTTACATCTCATTGGGGGGTGAAGGGCTTTTTATTCTTTTAAAAATAAGCCACATTTTACAGTATAAATCAGTGGTTCTGAAAATGTTTTATACCAATTACCACCTGAACCATGGGATTAGAAGTAGTAGTAGTAGTAGTAATTGGTCTGTAAAATTGTATTTTTTACTTTTTGAGCAACTGTATGTATGCAAAATAGAAGGACAAATTAAACCAGAAAAGAAGAGAAACTTTTCCACTAAAGTCAAACAGTACCTTCTCTTCCTCTCTAATCTCACCTGTCAACATTCATCACCAAGTTCTAAAGTGACGGGACTTCCATTAAAAGTTGTAATGACCGTGACACACACAGTGACAATGGAACCGAGAGGACTTTATCTTACCCAAAAGACAGAGTAAACCAGACAGCAGCCAGTTTCATGGTGTTCTCTTTCACCGGGTAGTGGAAGCATCTCATAAACGTCAACCAGATCTACAGTAAGAGGATAAAAAAAAATACAAACCAGATGATTATCGTCTGGAAAAACTGGGACAAATCCCGGTTGTTGTTTGAACTTTTTGAACAAAGACGTAGTCGTACTCCTCTGAGCTCTGCCTTGATCTTGAAGAGGACCTTGAGCACAGGGTTGGCCGACTCGTTCTGCATCTCCACCAGCTCGTCCAACTGCTTGGGGACTTTGATTCTGTTCACCTGCGGGGGGAGACACCGAGCTGTCACCTGCTGTTGACCCGTCCCGCGCTACTGCGGCAAAAGCGAGGGAGGGTTGCCAAGTGCGGAGGCGGCGTGTGTACTCACAGTGAAGACTCTCTCCGGTTCCCCGCGGGCTCGCATGTTGGTGTCGTGGATGTGTTTGAGCACCATCCAGGCCTCGTCGTGTTTACCACTCTGAGACACAGTCGAGCACACAAACACACAAATTAAGCTTCTTTAGTTCTGCAACACTTTACAACAATTACACATTTAAAGACAACATTTGATGAGTATGAGGATGTAGAGTACAACTAAAATATAATATCTGTAGGACATTTGCTTGAATTTGGACGCTGGATTATTAAAAGTGCATCTATTTTGGCACATCAGTCAATATAGTAGCTGTGGAGACTGTTTCTTATATTCTACTTTCTTCTTATTATACATATCCATTTGTATTTTCCTCTTAAGTCCTATTCTATTTATTCTACAGCACATCTGTCCGTTCAGGGAGTGGATCCCTCACCTGTGGTTCTCCCTAAGGTTTCTACCTCTTTCTTTTTCCCTGTTATCAGGGTTTTTTTTCCCCTGGTCGAGGGTCTAAGGACAGAGGATGTTACCGACCCTGTGAAGTCCCGTGAGACAAACTATGTTTTGTAAACTGTGGGCTATATAAATAAAATTTGATTGATTGATTGATTCATCCACTTGCATTTCACCATTTAGACAATTTCAATGGCTTAAAAATAAGCAGTGGTATCTAGAGAACAATACCTTAAAAAAATATGAGCTTACTCAAATAATCCATAAGTTACAGTCACTTTCGCGCATAACTTAAGCTAACCCTCACCCACACAAGGAGTTAGCATAGGAAGAGGCTGAGTGAGGGCTCAATCTAGGCGTGAGATCCTGCAATCCTTTAATATATCAATGGATGTTCTAACAGCTGTTATGAACACTTTAGGTTGTAGGTTTGCGTCGTTACAAGGAGGATTAATGCAGACATACAGTATGTGTATCATATTTCCATGTCCAGATTTCACTGCAAAGTGTTGCTACATTTACTTATGTAAAGGAGAACTGGTGCTGGTCACCGCAAACATTGTCGTTTCTCTCTCTCGTCTCTTACCTGCAGGTAGAAGCGGGGGCTCTCCGGCATAAAGGTTAGAGCGACCACTGCAGAGACGCAGGGAAGCGCACACACCACCACAAACACTCTCCAGCTGTGGAACTGGTAGGCTGAGCCCATGCTGAAACTCCACCCTGCACAAAGAAGAGGAGAAGAACAGAGAAAATCAAAAAGCATACGATGCCGGATGTCACCAGGTGGCTGTTTGATGTTTTGTGCCAGGGCACTGATGATATTGATGGGTATATCTGCACTACAGAGCTGACGCTAATCCACTGCTCATGTAAAGATACATATTTCTAAGTGAAAGGATAAGACAGCCTTTTTTTCTCCCTGCACAATGTGGTCAGAGTGTTATAGTGTGTGTGTAAGCGACAGGTACAGGAAGTTTTTAATGACCATCTGCTGCAGAGCCTTGTTTTGATAATTTTAAATGAATATACATAGAATTGAGATATGCAGTCGAAATTCTGACATTACCAGCAAAGTAAAATTCCAAAAGAAACAGATTCCAGCAGATTTTTAGAGCCCGTAATGGGATTAAGCCTGAGTTTGAACCTTTCAGGACCACGGAGAGCGACATATGAAAAGTGCACATGATGGCCTGTCCAAAAACACCCCTTTATTGGGGTTTTTAGGTCAGAACAGTGTTCCCTCATTCCCCAGCCTTTCGAAATAACTTGCAGCCATCTGCCTCGGTCGGTTGGGATGATAGGGGAAATTGAGGGACAGAGAGGAGTTGAGGCGATAAGGGAAGGAAATGTTCTTATGTTCTTATATTCGTTACCTCTTTAGGAACTTTTTCTGGCATAAACACTGACCAGAAGTCCTAAACCTGATTCTAATGAGGCAGAACCTCATTTCCGAGGGCTAAGATTTGAATTGTGGTTAGGTTAAGGTTATGCTTAAGAAAAAGGATCCACGTGAATGGAAGTCAACGCAGTATCCTAAGAGTAGTTGTGCATTGGTGTGAGTGTGTGTGTGAGTGTGTGCTTTGGGGGGGGGTTTGCCTCAAGCCTGTATACCACTACAAACCTCATTAGGGGGATTATGGCTGTAATGGACTAGAGGGGACAGCTGACTGATTGAGATACTCAGCAAGATTTATGTCCCCATTCTACAGTAAGTGAGCACAACTGACATACACTTGTGTGTGTCCGCACACACACATACACATGCACGCACACTTCCAGGAGCCAAAACACACACACAAAAAAAACACTGTCCTTGGTCATCGGTCACTGTTGTAGCACACATTTTGAAGCACTATGTGTGCATGGACACACACAGTTTTGTGCAGCTACTCTTCTCAGGACACTGCACTACACTTCTATTCATAACTTTAACCATAACCAGTGCATGCCTAACCTTATCCTAACCCTTATTCAAATCTTAACCAGTTCCAGATTTCCAGAAATATGTTTATAATATATTTTTTGCAGCCCTTAATGGGATTAAGCCTGAGTTTGAACCTTTCAGCACCACGGAGAGCAACATATGAAAAGTGCATATATGATGGCCTGTACAAAAACACCACTTTATTTCACTTAATATGTTTCTCCCTCATATTTTTCTATAGTGTACATTCTATGTATGTTTATTATTTATTACCCTTACCTGTGTTGTCTTTGCTGCTCTAAATAATAAAAGGATTATATGATCTTATCAGGACCAGGTTTTGGTCCCAATGAGGACTACTGGTCCTGCCAAGGTCAGTCTTTAAGCCAAGAACACTCACGCAGGCACACGCATGCACACACGCGCGCACACACACAGTTATCTGGCCTTTGTCCACCAGTCAATGCAAAGAGCACTGCGGCGGAACCTATTACCCACACACCACTGCATCTTGCAGACAAAATGTGTTAGAACAGTGGCATCTAATCAATTGACCTCAATTATGAGCCTCTGTCGACTCACACTCTCACACTCACTCGCACGAAAAAACAAAAGTTTACGGGGAAAAAAATGTCCACACACACACACACACACACACACACACACACACACACACACACACACACACACACACACACACACACACACACACACACACACACACACACACACACACACACACACACACACACACACACACACACACACACACACACAAGCCTAAAGATGGAAACTTCTTCCTGTGTGATATATGGGGATATACACACATTTATTTTTCCCCAATAAAACAATGTGTGTTTGTGTTGGATATAATTAACTGGGGGGTGTAATTTTTTGTCTTGAAATAGTGCCTATCAGGAAAAATTGGATTGTGAAAAAGAAGAAGTAGACGGATAAATTAAATTAAATATAAATGAGCAGGGAGGGGGGCGTTTTGTTTTTATTTATTTTCACATATGTTTAAGGTATTACAGGAAACTTTTCACAATTGAAATGCACCTAAAAATGGACAGAAATCCTAATTTCTTTGCCTGGTTGTTTGTTTTCTTTCTCTTAGTATCATAACATTATTCATTCTGCCAGGTTGTATTTCTTTCTTTTTTTTTTTAGCTTCATCTCTTCTTGTAATTATGTCATCATTACCAATAATATGTACAGTTTTTATGTTTACAATTGTTATTTAAAAAAAATATATAAAAAAAAACTGTAATATTATTTCTGAAATAATAAGCAGACAAAATGTGTCTCTTCTTTTCAATGCTGATTATTATTTTAACCCTTAGAGCTCCAGTGGCACGGATCTGTGCTGCAGGTGCACCCATGTCAAATTGCCGTTGGAATAATACACTCCTTATATGGACATCCTCTCTGCCCTTGAATTGCCCCTTGGGGATTAAAAAAAGGGGGAGAGGCATTTATAGGTCACATATTCAGGTTTAAAAAAAATCTAATTTCTCTAAAGAACTTCTTATGTGTTGAGTCAAATTTATGATTCATTTTATATCGCATTTTTAAGAGTGACATCAAGTAGCAATAATTGTGCAGAAGTCACAAAATTAGAATTTTTTTCTTGAACTGTGACGTATTTCTAAATTTCACTAATTCAATCCAATTTTAAACATTTTGAGTACTTTTTGAGGTATGTTTATATAGGTATATGGTTAAAATATTTTCTCTTTTTTTTATCAGATTGCCTAGGTTGTGCTGAAAAAAAGGATATAAGACACTCAATATTGCACATTCTTAAAGCCTCTGTGCTGTATGTTTAAACATAGTCATGGAAAAAAGCAGCAAAAATGCTCTGTGTTCTAAGTAAATTCACACAATTTAGTCTCGCAGACTTAATAAATGCCGCCAAGTCACCTTAACTATTCCTTTTAATCCAGAAGGTTATTTGAAAACGTTCCGTCGTGTATTTAATAGTGAGTATATGAGGACACTGCAGTGGACTGGACATACAGAATCATAATTGCTTTTCAGCAAATGTCCATTTCTTGAATATCCCTTGACATCCCTTGTTACACTGGTATGACATTACAACTATTTACATAGATGAAGCAGCCATTTTTGCCATCTGGCCTTCAAACCTAACGGCGGAAACGAAAAGCCAGATCATCAGGACTTACTCTTCCGTGGTGACCTAAACTGCAGTGATACTGCTTGAGGCATATGAAACTTCAGGTTTTTTTTCTGTAAACACATATAAGTATTCAATTCATCTTTAATCCCAGCATTTGTAAGCAAAGCCCATTCACATTATTAAATTCTGCAGCTGCCTCTGGTACTTTGTCATCCTCGCATTCGATTTTATATTCCTTCCCTGTCTAGACTTGAAGGATGAGCAATTTACAGCCACATAATCAAACTTTAGGAAAGTCATCTCAAACAAGCCGCAGATTCTGTCTTTGACTAGATGTTTTTTTTTTGCACAGTGTGTGTGTGTTAAAGCTCCAGTGTGTAAGAAATAGTGAGATCTCATGGTGAGACAGCAGATTCTAACTCCTGCACTGACCACTCCCTTCCCCAAGCGTGCCAGGGAACTATGGTGGCCTTCGCACACCAGAAATAATGTGTTTCTACAGGGCCAATTAAGGGACATAGAAGGATAAGGAGAAATTGAAGGTTGAAAGACAAAATAAAGATTGCAGGCACATAGCCGTCATATACAACATGTATCCATTGGACAGATAAATCCTCTGAGGCTGGAAGTTTGTGTAGAACTCTGTGCTGCACTGTGGAGCCAAGAATAGAACTTTTCTCGGACTTCCGGTTTTTGAATACCGCTGCCCTCGCCTGCACTCTTGCGTGTTTTACAGAAAAAGCGGAGCTCCGCAAGACAACAATACCAGGAATTTAGCACAAAATCCTATGTTTTATCTCTTGTACTTAGACTGAGGAGGACCAAAAAAACATTGGTCCTGGAGTGAGTCATCTTTTTTCACACTTTTCCAACTGATAGGACCTCCAGAGTCCCAAATGTAAGGATTTAAATGATTAAAACGTTGATTTTGCATAATATGGGACCTTTAGAGATTTGGTTGAAGTAGTTAATCAAATTACTGTAGAGTCCAACTCTCAGAGTCAAGTCCCTGCGGGGACAATATCCTGATCACAGACGTCATCATACAGTATCTGATCAACACGGCTCGGACAACAAACTTATCCTTTCACTCTTCCTTCCTTTTGATACCATTTCACTCTCTCTTTTGTCTCCCTCCGCCTCCTTTTTAGCCCTCTGCTAGTACCCCCTAACCTTTCGATTATCCCTGACACAAGCCACATAAATCAAGCGCACACCTCCACTCCGCCACCACCACCACCATCTCCTCTCCATTCCCCACGATCTCCTCCTCTGCCCCCTCTTCCCTCGTTCACACAGGGCACTCACTCCACACCAGGTTGATTTCATTTCGCTCATTTTTGTTCTTATCCTCTGACACGCACCTCTTCGTCTGCCTCTTATCCTCCTCAGCCCAGCCTCGCTGTAGTTTATGAGATTTGTTGTGTCAGCCAGGCTTTCACTTTTTCACCCCACCTCAAACACTTGCACATACAACCCCGGGAAACGAAACAAAAAAAATTATGAATATGTGATCATTCAAAAGTAATTTGTAATCCAATGACGATCAAATTTGTGGTGCATCTACGACCACAAGGTGGCAGCAGCAGCAAGCATGTAGTTAGTGCAACGCATGTGTCAGTGCAAAACTGATCAAATTTAAGAGGGTTCTTGAATGCATCTTGTAGCTGCTACTCTAAACGGGGTATTTATTTCACTAGTTCTCATGCACTGGAGTTTGTTTTCTTGGTTAGGTTGACTTCCTCTTTGCTTTGTTGCTTCTTTGTCAGCGGTGGCTTTGTGTTTCCCGTGCCCCCACTGAGGCTCTTTATTTCGAAACATTGATGTTTGTATTCATTTATTTTCGCAATGCTCCCTTTATTTCACATATTACGGACGTCACGCTGAGACATATATACCGTATATGTGCATCAACAACAGTCGAGCCATACTGCAACGTCAAACCTCACTGCCGTCTCTGTTTGTAGTAATGTTTAAACTGCTGATGCGTATGATTCCCAACTGTGAGAAGATCCCCTGTTCGGAACCTGGGTTTTCTGAAGCACAGAGCAGATGAACATCAAGTCACTGTGCCTTTACTTTAGGTACTATAAAATACTAATACTTATATACTTGTATTTTCCTATATGTATTTTACAGGGAGCTGTATCTGTAAAAACACTGGTCAATAGGGATGTTGATAACATACAACAGCCCTGAGCCTGAGCTGAGAGCCAAGGATCTACACTTAGAAATAAAAGTGCTGAGTAGAACCATATACGGTTCTTCGGCTTGTCCTCATAGGAGAACCCTTTTTGGCTCCAGGTGGAACCTTTTTATAAAGGTTCCATCTGGAACCCTTTTGGAGGGTTCAACCAAGAACCCTTTTAAAATCCTATATTCAGGACAGGGGTTTTAAAAACCTCAGCCCTTGTAGAAGGACCCTTTTGGAACCTTTATTTCTAAGAATGTACCAGAGTATGCTATCCACAAGAATGTCAAATTTCTAAGAATCCTTTGAAACCGCAATGAATAATAACCAAAAACAACTTTCTAGAAAGAAAGTGTGTAAGAAAATACAAATATTAAAACCAAACAAGCAGTTAAAAGGACATCATAATGCTGACTATGTGTCTGTATCTAATACAACCGCACAACCAATAATGTGAAGGTTTTCTGCCTTTACTATGTAAAGTGCCTTGAAATAATGTATGTTGTCATTTGGCGCGATACAAATAAATTGAATTTTAACGTAGCGCTGTTTTCAATTTGAGCCTCTGCTGTGCTGTGTAAACCCTTCATTGCGTTTCTGTGACCCAGTCGCCAGAGTGTGGCACTATAGCATCAGTGGGATAGTGTTGATATTGTCTGGTTCAGTGGGTCAGAGCTGTCACTCACCATAGTGTGGGATGATGGCCCAGGCCATGGCTGAGGCATAGATTCCTCCGATCATCCAGAACATGCAGAGCCAGCTCAGATGTTCTCCTCTCTTCTCCCGAGCCAGGACCTCGGCGAAGTACGAGAACACTATTGGTACGGCTCCACCAATCCTGTGAAGGGAGATTGTTGTAGTTAGCTATGTATGTTTCGTTGTAAATGTGAATAAATACAGAAAAAAACAGACTTAGGGTTACATAAAAGCTTTTGAGGCCAAAAGTCAGTTTCTACAGTTGTATCATTTGTACAGTGCCAAATCATAACATACATTATCTCAAGGCACTGAACATAGACAACATCATGGAGAGCAAAGAAACTCAACAATTCACACAGTGAGCAAACACTAGGCATCAGTGGAGAGAAAAAACTCCCTTTTAACAGAAGAAGAAATCTCTGACAGAACAAGACTCAAAGATGTGCAGCTATCTGCCTAGACTGGTTGGGGTGAAAGGAATAATGGGGAACAGAGGAGAGGTGGGGCACAGATATTATTTAATTATAGAATAATAATAATGATGGTGATGACATGTATGATAATAATAATAATAGTAGTTCCTGTCGCTCAGGGAAGGGTTCTTGCTGCAAATCTGATCATATACTTAAATAAAATCCATTCCCGTCTCCTACCGTTAAGAATCCTGCTGCAGTGACACTTTTTTTTGTCTTTCCAGTTTGTGGAGACAGCTCATGGCAGCAGAGTTAATGAAGTAAGGAAAATGTTAATGAGACCAGCAGCATAATCTAAGTCATTCTGGCTATAACCCTCAATGCCGCATTGTATTTGTGAGGCTGTAAAAAAAAAAAAAAGAAAAAAAAAAAAATCCCAGCATTCCCTGACCAATATGTTACACTGCCACAGATAGCAGTACAGGCCCAAATAATATAGGTCTGTTTGTTCAAAGGTGTTAGCATCATCATAAATCTCATTTACCCCCCCACCATAAACCTGCATCTGCGTACAGACTGTGAATTAAGCGATGAAATAAAAACTAAACCTACTAATTAAAAATTTAAAGCAAGGCACTGGTGGCTAACACAACTGTAATTAAAGCACAAATCGGCTAAGTGCAAATCAGGTAACTCTGTTGCCAGAACAGAACGACTGTGTAATAGAAAGAGTCTGCAATGGGAGGCGCACTAAAAACACAAACAACACTCTCCAGTAAAACCAGCCTGAAAAGAACATTTTAGACTTCTTGGTTTCGACGTTGTTGACGTTAATATCCTGCCTCTGTTTGGTCCATCGTCTTTAAATGAGCTCTGTCAAGCAATACTATCAGACCTGACTGAGAGAGCGCTGAACAACCAAGTTTTTTTGAGCCATAGATTTCACTTCCGAGACTATTCATGGGCACTTATTTGTGTTTTCGGTCATACTTCAACCTGCTAACCTGTTTTAGACTTCTTGGTTTTGACGTTGTTGACCTTAATATCCTGCCTCTGTTTGGTCCATCGTCTTTAAATGAGCTCTGTCAAGCAATACTATCAGACCTGACTGAGAGAGCGCTGAACAACCAAGTTTTTTTGAGCCATAGATTTCACTTCCGAGACTATTCATGGGCACTTATTTGTGTTTTCGGTCATACTTCAACCTGCTAACCTGTTTTAGACTTCTTGGTTTTGACGTTGTTGACCTTAATATCCTGCCTCTGTTTGGTCCATCGTCTTTAAATGAGCTCTGTCAAGAAATACTATCAGACCTGACTGAGAGAGCGCTGAACAACCAAGTTTTTTGAGCCATAGAATTCACTTCCGAGACTATTCATAGGTGCTCATTTGTGTTTTTCGGTCATACTTCAACCTGTTTGCAACTTTGTTGTTGCCTTCAACTGTCTTCACATTTAACAAATCACTTCACAGAGTGGGAATGTCACTGGGAGACACAAGATGTAAACACTGCTACTGAGCAAGATGTCAGTGTGAACTCAATTACGCACTGCGGTTTTGAGAAATGCGTAACCAATTACTGTATGTCCCATAATTATGCTCGACATATTACCTCAGCGATCTGACCTCTGCGATGGAGATGAGCTCTCTAAGTCACACACTGTATGAACAGGGATGTCACATCCCTGAGATGGGAGGGCAGGCCATTTGTGAAGGATGTGGGCAGCCAAGTGGATCACACACCAGATGTTCGTTTAAGTGTGCTCAGCTCATTTGTGCAAACGTTTCTGCCTCGCTTTCTTCCCATCTCCCTCTGACTCAGGGGATTGTGGAGGAGCTGAAGCCAGGCAGTTAAAACAAAAAAAAACTGACTTTTGAGAAGAGGGAACGGCAGGAGGAACTCAAGGGCCGGAGAGGGGCACGTCCCTCAGAGAGTGCCACAGTCTCTGGATGTAGGAGCAAGAGGAAGAGTTAAGCGCACTCACCCAAAGCCGGAGACCATGCGGCACAAGAGGAACATGCTGTAGCCTTGAACGAAGGACGAGAGAAAGGCGAAGAAGCCGTTCACCGACAAGGATATGAGCAGGCACTGTTTACGGCCCAGCTTGTCTGACAGGCCGCCCCAGAAGAAGGCTCCAAACATCATCCCCAGATACACGATGCTACCTGTGGGAGAAGAGACACGGACAGATGAGACGGATGATCACAACCATCTGGAGTCAAACTCTTAGTAAAAAAAGTGCTGAGTGGGAAAATAAAGCTGGTTACAGTTTGGAAAAAGAGAGGCAGCTTGCGATCACAAAAAGTCTCTCTGAGGCTTGTACCATCTGAAACATCCCATAAGGCCTTCATACATACAATGTGCCTATTTGCATGCATTTTTACTTTCAGCCTTCAGACCTAAAGAGCAACATTTTCTGGCCTTTTACTTGCACGTGCCGTATTTGCAGGTGCTTGGGATTTCATTTCCATTTCAAAGTGGCAGTATCCTGCCAACATCCACATTTTGACAGTTGAGCTAATGTACCACAGCTGTCGATGACCAATCACATCAGACATTATCACACCAAATTATGCATGTGTTGTTTATCTGTGTGGTTTATGACTGCGTCGGTTCTCCTCACACCTGGTAAACAACGCCTGGAGATGTTAAGTGGTGGTTTTTTTTTTTTAATGCGGCGCTGGAGCTCGGACAGCGATCGGTCGCCGTCGTGTTATTTCTCGGCGATCGACAGAACACAGTAAGGTCAAATGAAACTCCATAAATAGCATCGCTGGGATTGATTGATTGATTGATTAGTTCAGTTTGGCTTGGAGCACAACGACATGCCAGACTGTGAGGGCCACAACACTGGAGATCAACTCAACCGCGTTTCTATAGCCTTTTTCATTTCCTTCCTCTGATTATAAAAGTCAATACGTCTGGAGTTTAGAATAACTCCACGGGTCGAGGGAGGCAGACAAGATCAATATCTGATAGCACACATTTATGTGCCATATTACGTGATACAAATTGATGTGTAAAAGGTCTGACTAGCGTATGCGTTTGTGTTTCATTTATCACTTCACTTTGATTGTCCATTGGTGACTCTATTTTAGTAATGTCAACAAATAATCAGTTGTCATCTCGTCATCTAATTGCCAATATAAGACACAGGTACGCGGTACGCCGTACAGTGACGCCGTACCGGTGTGAATGGCAAATGACAACATTAAAGGTGACACAACAGACAACAAAGGAGGCCATCCAGCAGCTCTTTTGTTTGTATCAAGCTTTGTATTAGAATAGACTGCATAGGGAAGTTTTGGGACTTTACTGTACCATTTTACCCCCAAGGAAAATGGTGCCAAAAATGGAATGGTAAGAGCTGGTTATTGTGGTACCTATTCCGAATTGCAAAGAATACATATCGTAATGTACCAAACCATTCCACTCCATGGAAACACAAGCTAAAGCGACTATAGGTTGGCCGGAAACAGAGCGGCCATTGACTTTGCATCCTTGATTTTAAAGCCTGGGCATTCGTCTCACGCTGCTGCTTGTCCGCAGGAAGTCGGGGGTCATTTCTCTTCCTGTCTGCAGGAACATGAAGCATAAAAGAAAAGGGGGTGGTGGTGGTGGTGGTGGACAGGTGTGGGGTTTGTCAGGCCAGTAAAATAACCCACCCCTCTCTATGTGCTAATAAAAATGCTAATGCGCGTGGAGGGGACGATGCGATTGTCGGACGAGGAAAAGAGGCCTTTTCTTTTTTTTTCTTCTCCCCCCGCTCTGTTTGAGGTGATGGGACAGATTCAGTGAAAGTAGAGGCTCTTATCGAGCCGCACAGACATAATACTGAGCGCTAGTGATTCATTACAGGTGACAGCCGCTGCTGCTGCTGCTGCTGCTGCAGAGAAGGCTCTGCTACAGAGGCAGCAGGCTGCACTACTGTTTGCAAAATATCAGACCGAATATCAAAAACTGCTGCATCGCGCACAAACGGATGACATCTTTTGATTGGTGTAGCTACACGCAAATAAGGAATCGGAGTGCATGTTCTGGGGGAAGATGCTATCTGGGAACATCAACTCGTTTGTTTTATGGCTCCCCTCACACTGGGTTTGTATCTGTAATAAAGGGGGAGGGTGATGTGGCAACGGAGCGCAGCGCGAATCTTTACGAGACCGGAGTTGTGCTTTTGTGCCAGGTTCAAACGCAGGTCAGATGCTATAACCTCCACTTCCCTTCAGATTGCAGGGCTTTTATGTAAATTAGCGAGGCTGAGCGCTAAAAGCAGTGGAGCACAGAGTTTGGCCTTGTGAGGCTGAATATCTGTGGTGTCCACCACCAACGTGCCATAAAGATCATTTTGCATCCTTTACTAAAGGCTCCGACTGAATAACAGCCGTTGCGAAATGTGTGTAGCGGACGCAGCACAAATTCAGTGACTGTGCTTTACAATCCGTCAACTGCCTTCTGAGATATCACTCCACGCGAAAAGACACAATGTCACAGAGCATCATCAGGATTCATCCTCTGTATAGACTATGAATGTCTGACCAAAAGTCCAAGGTAATTCATCCAGTAGTACCACAACACAGTGGTATAGTCTACGTGATACACAGGTATACTGTATACACTCTAGCAATCAAAGTGCCAAGTAGAACCATATAAGGTTCTTCAGCTTGTCTTCATAGGAGAACCCTTTTTGGCTCCAGGAACCATTAGTGTTACCAAGAGCCCTTGAAAAATCCTTTCTTCAAGGAAAGGGTTTTCAGAAGCAAAATGGTTCATGGTAGAACCTCAGCCCTTGTAGAAGGACCCTTTTGGAACCCTTATTTCTAAGAGTGTATGAAAGCTTCTGGCACTACTCGGCTTTATTTGACTCAACGTTTTTTTTTCTTCTGCTTTTCCATTAGGGATAGTGCCTGGTACCTGATGGGTTTTTTGCTCTGGCGAGATTCCAAGTGAGCTGAGCCAATACTTAAATGCGATTGCCTCCAGTGATTGATTGATTGTGTCGTCACTGGAATAGTCATGAGCGGCAAACCAGCATTGCAGCATTGCATTGCAACAAGAATACACAGGCCGCAGAACACACCGGGGTTCGTCTCACTCTTAGAAATCAGGGTCCTTCTACAAGGGCTGAGGTTCTGAGGTTCTACCTGGAACCATTGAGTTCACAACACGGGAACGCGGAGAATGTTTTGATAATGAGTTGCAGTGCATCCACCGTTCCAGAGGGGGGAGCTACGCTTCTGAGAGCTGACGCGCTAATTACCTGGCCAATCACAAGACAGTTGAGAAAGCTCTCGGCTGGCCAATCACAACACAGTTCTGTCGTCTGGGGGTGAGATTTCGGTCTGAAACAGCGAGAAACTTCGAGAATGAGTACTTTACAGTGAATGTACTTCCTGCCTCATTTTGTACCAGAGTGTGTGTGTTTTGAAGCAGAAGCTGACTCTGCAAACTAAATAAAACAAAACATTATTTCTGGTATGTGAAGGTGGCCGTATATATATAGTTCCCTGACACACTTAGGAAAAGGCATGGAAGAGTGGAGGAGCCTCTGTGTGATACAAACTGCAGTCTAACATGAATAATTCCTACTCCTTGAAGTATTGTGTGAATTCCGGCAGATCTGTTACGTTGCCACGTCGCTGTCAGTCCCTGTTAAGTTGCTGTGAGCGCATCTTAACTTTACTCTTCATCATTTTTCCTTCACAAAAGCTCCCTGCAGACATCTTTGGTTTTTAGAAGCTACTCTTGAAGCTGCTTTTCTCTGCTGTACCTTTGGGGGATTCTTTTTTTTTTGAAAGTTGTCTGCATAAATTAGCTCTTGTGTTTTCAGTGTTATTCTCTCTTGACACCTGCTCTGTTTATGCTTTTTTTTCTCTTTATTTCCTCTCCTTGTCACATCATACAGCGTCCTGGCATGGATGAGCAGACATCGCAGGCAAACAGACAGCAGGCTGCAAGAAACAAGTGCTAATTTCCACAGTGGGAACATTCAGGACATTACGTGAGAGCTGCAGGAATTTCAGCAGATGAAGGGATTCCCGTGAGGCCGTGTGTGATTGACAGGTGGGATTCAGCAGGGGAGTGAGAGCAGAGGAGGGGGGGGGGGGGCACCACTGCTAAGCAAAGCCCTTTCTTTGGATATTAATTACATCAACACCTGCTGATTTGTTTTCACAGTGCTGGAGCTGACGACAACACTTTTGTCTCATTTAAGTTCATCTACTGAACAGAACTGCAAATGAACTTTTAACAGCGTCTTTCCACAGATGGTGGCAGACTTTTAGAAATGGTTCGGGAATTCTGCATTGAACAAAAAAACATTTATGACATCGATATTTTTCTTTAAATAAAACTTAATAAAGTTGTGTTTAAAAAAAACAAACAAAAAAAACAACTGCCTTTTATTGAACAGTATAATTGCATGCCATATTTGCTTTACTCTGCATTTATATTCCTGGGTTTTCTACTTGACTTATAATTTTTGTTTTAATTCCATAATTTGTATATCTTCTTTTATACTTGTATAATAATTTATTATATTTTTTTATAATAAAGCACAGTAATTAATATTATGTGTATGTATATATTAGAACCATTGAAAAACCCTTTCCCGAAGAAAGTGTTTTTCAATGGTTCTTGGTAACACTAATGGTTCCAGTAAGAACCATTTTGATCCAGAGAACCCTTTAAAACTCCTTTACTGAATAAAGGGTTTTAACATGGTTCTTGGTGAACCATTTTAAGGTGGAACCTTTATAAAAAGTTTCTACCTGGAGCCAAAAAGGGTTCTCCTATGAGGACAATCCAAAGAACCTTATATGGTTCTACTTAGCACTTTTATCTCTAAGAGTGCAGTGTCATACTTTATAAAGATGACAAACACAACCCAGTTGACAATATAAGTAGTGACAAGAGCAAATTGATGCTGGCTAAGAATCAGACTTTTGAGCTATTATATTATCTATTAGATAAATTAATCACAACTCCACATCATGTGTGTGTGTTATTTTAATAAAACCAAATAAAGGGCTGGAAAAAAATTCTGCACATGTACAAATAATATCTCCTGCGACCCATTTGTGACGGATCTTCAAAGCCTCTATTTCAAGTTTGCGTCATTCATGTTAATCTTATTTTAGCGATTTTCAACAATAGTAGTAACAACAATCCTGCTCCTTCTTTAAGTCGCCCACTGGAATCAACACTCCGCACGACAACGACTCAATCGCTCAGGTCTGAGGGCAAAGCCACAGTGAACTGCGTCCGCTTTGCCCGAGCAGTGGGAAGGTGAATGGATCCTGCTGCGGCTCTTTGTTGCGAATAAGAAAGCGAGAAGGACAGCGAGTGAAGAGATAGTCCGCGAATGTTGTTGTCGCTCTCGGTTTTTTTTAATTAACTCACCTCAGGCTGCAGCAGAGCCTATTAATCACTGCATTGTGCCGGTTTACTTTGGCTGTCGATGGAGTTTGTGATCGTATACGCGTCAAGCAACTTCGCCACACAGCAGAAGAAAAGAAAGAAACCTTACCAAACGACACTCCTTTAAGTCGAAAACCCTATAATGCAGATGTACTGCTCCGGGTCTTGACCCCTATGTGCACAAAAGGTTTAAATTCTACGTTTGGTGCAGGAAAAACACCTGCAGACAAATTAAAGCCATACTGTATGTATGTGGTGGAAGAAAAGGGGGTGAGGGAGCGAGTGCATTGACGGGAAGTGTAAAAGCAAAGTGCTCTCACTCTCTCCACCGCTGTGGGGAGGTACGTGAGCCAGTCTACCATGGCTATACTGCAGAGAAGCACAATGCTGCAGAGATTAACTCCGGCCCATATCTTCAGATCTCACTGCATGGCTGTGAGACACACACACGGCGTGTAATAGAGGGATTACAGCAGGAGTGTTACAGAGAGGACGACGGACGACGAGGCGAAAAAAAAAAAACAAGTCAACAACTTATACCTGGATCTCATCTTTTATATTATGTTAAATATTAAAAAGTCATTGCAGTTAAAATCAAACTGCAGCATTGTAGTTACAGTAAAGCAACTTCACAGATTTGGGTCTCTTTCTTTGTCGTGTTGATCGATGCTAATATTTATTAATAAGAGAGTGGGCATGATGAAGATATTGTTTTTTAATGTTGGCATTAAAACCTTGCAAGAGAGGCTCTAATGACATGGATAATTTAATAGCAAATAAATCTTCTTTCTTTTCTGTTGTCCTATCGCTGTGCTAGTTAATCAGTGATTATCGGTAAACACAATGATTGTTCATAATGAGCTGCTGATGAGAGTATTATTTATCTTACCTCAGATGCAATCAAGTAATTACTCTTGTAAAAAAAACTATAGACTTGAGGCCTTTAAATATTGGTTGACACCATCGATGTAAGGAATTTCTCAGAATGATTTTCAAAGTGTATGAAACCAGTATGTTTATATTCCATTACCTATGAACGTGTAAATATACCACTAGGATTCTGGAGACAAAGCACCAGAGTGTAACATTATTCACTACCAACAAATATAGTTTGTTAAATAAATGTATAACTGGTTTGAATTAAATAATTTTGGTCTCCTTAGAATTAAAGGTCCGATATTATGCAAAATCAACTTTTTAATCATTTAAATCCTTACATTTGGGACTCTGGAGGTCCCATCAGTCAGCAAAGTGTGAAAAAAGATGACTCACTCATGTTTTTGTGGTCCTCCTCATTCTAAGTACAGGAGATGAAACGCGATGTTGACTTCAAGACTACAATGTGCTATATTCCTGGAATCGTTGTCTCGCAGAGCTCCGCTTTGTCAGTAAAACACGTGAGAATGCTGGCGAGGGCAACGGCATCCGAAAACTGGAAGTCCCAGAAAAGTTCTATTCTTGGCTCCACAGTGCAGCACAGAGTTCTACACAAACTTCCAACCTCAGAGGATTTATCTGTCCAGTGGATACATGTTATATATGACGGCAATGTGCCTGCTAGAGCCTGCAAATGATCACTTTTCCAAATGCTAACTTCTGTTAGCTCCCAGTAGCCTCTGCGGCTGATGTCATTTCCTGTTCCGTAAGTTTCGTTTTACTTTTTTTTAAGCCGGACCTAAAGAGATACTACTAAACGGAGCGTTCTGAACAGGGCTGTTTTGGCAGTGTGATTGAACTACTGTGGTGCTTCATCCTTATGCTTTGGTCCTTATTTTGACCAAAGCATGTCACATACATGTTCATTAGGACACCAGGGAACTAGGTTGACTTGGATATAATATGACCCCTTTAAAATAAGCCCTCTATATTTACATTAGACAAGGGCCTTGCTCTATAGAGGCCTGAATATAGAGTACCTATATAGTAGGTACCTGTTTTATTGACTGACACAGAGTTGTGTGAAATGAAGCCTTAATCAGCATAAAGTGCAAACAATTATATTTAAAGTTTTAAGCACTATCGCAGTTTTATGGAAGATGACTGGAAAACGAGAAAAGTCTCATGATGATCATTACTATTGCAATTTTCTTGAATAAATGATGATGATGATGATGATGAAATTGTCCTTATCAACATGTTTCGACTGTTGGACCTGCCAGTATGCTTCTTTGCTTTTTTTTAGACAGTCTAACAGCAACTGAAATTGATTTTTTTTTTTCAATTTATTCACTTCTTCCTCCACTTTTTGAGTAAACAGCAGCAGCGTTCGTGGTCGAATGAGAGACTGTGTGAAATCCTGTTCTGAATGTTTATTGTGTCTCTCGCCCACTCTAAAATACCACCCCCACCTTCCTTTTGGAGTCTTTCAGCTACAAAAAAAAAAAAAAAAACCATCCCATCCTTTATCTGTTACCTTCTTCCTTCTGTGGGTCAGAGGGGGAAGTGGAGCCAATCCCAATCTGACACTGATTGAGAGGCAGGTCTATCCCAGTGCCAATACACAGACAAGCAACCAGTCACTCTTTAATGAGCTGCGGCTAATTAAGAGTCTCCAATTAACTTAAGATTCATGATTTCCCACCTATAGGAAGCCAAAGGTACCTGAAGGAATCACACACCACAAAATCTAGTATACAAATACAATATAACCACTGCATCTCCATGCCATCCTTATAATAACCCAGATGTGCACAAACGTGTTTGTTTTCAAAAAGGAAGATCTAGTCTTTTATTGAATTTAGGCAAATTAAGTTTCAGTGCGACTCAACAGGTGTACAAAAATGAGAAAGACCGACCGTAACCGAAGCGATTGTGTCGCAGAAACCACAACAATTGAAAGAACCGTGAATTGTGAAGTCTATTTTGGGGTGTGAACGTTTCCCGCACACCCACCGTTCACCTCCCACGGTACACGACTCAACGCTACACTGCATTCGTTTGAGGTAATAACAGTTACTCCACACATAATCCAGCCAGAAATTATACCGAAACAACAACATAATGAAACGATTGAGCATCATTTTTATAGCAGACATAGTTGATTATGATCAACCCCTCATGGACTCATATATGGCCTGTTTCCACCCGCTGGACTTGACTCGGTACGGCACGGTTATTTTGCGTTTTCATTAGATAGTACCTGGTACTTTTTTTTAGTACCTGCTCTGGCGAGGTTCCAAGCGAGCTGAGGCAATACTACACTCTTAGTAATAAAAGTGCTAAGTAGAACCATATAAGGTTCTTCGGCTTGTCCTCATAGGAGAACCTGTTTAACCCTTACCAAGGTTACCAAGAACCCTTTTAAAACCCTTTATTCAGGTTTTAAAGGGTCCTCTGGATCAAATGGTTCTTTAATGTTGCCAAGAACCTTTCTTCGGGGAAAGGGTTTTTCAGAAGCAAATGTTCCACGTAGAACCTCAGCCCTTGTAGAACAACACTTTTGGAACCCTTTATTTCTAAGAGTGTATGCGTGAAGTCGCCAGACTGCCAGGTACTGTTCGGTCAGAGTGGCGTACGACACAAGAATCAAGCCGAACGATGCTGAACTGCAGATCACTTATAAAGACTTCTTTAAAAAAAAAGAAAAAAGTGGGTTAATCTCCAACAATTACCAGGGAAATATCTAACATCTCATTATTTAACAGAGGGAACCGTGCCGTGCCGAGGCGAGGCGAGGAAAAGGGGTTATAGCTTCTTTTCATTTGGACATTTAACTTCCATAATTCTTCCTTTGAATAGTTTCTTTCCTCTTTGTGCATCATGTCAAATACTATTCCTATTGGACTTTGTAATTTGCGTTTCACACAAAAGTTCAGAAACTATCCCGTTCGCCTCGATCCCCTTCACCGATGTCTCGTTATCTCCCCTCTCTTTATTAGTTAGCGTCTGTCTCCTCATTGTCGGCGCCAGTTTTCTCGTCATTCTTGTCCGCGATCCAGACGTCGTTACTCTTACGCCTGCTTTTATCGCGCTCTCCTTTGAAGCCAAAAGCTGACTTAGTCCCACTACTTTCAAGTCAGCGTTTAATTATGGCGATGTTGGACGATGAAACGTCCTCTCGGCGTCTGCGTTTACCGGACACAATCTATCTATCACGGAGCTGTGAGTTTTCATCGCCGGCATATTGTTTTATTTATTAGAAAATCCTAGGATTATTACCTCCTTATTTCGGGTGCTTCATCACTCTTTTTGAGGCAAACACCTCTCAGACACTCGCGATCTATACTGACCCTAAAACCCCTCCAATCCACTTCAACCGTTGAGCATCATCTTTGATTTTAAGAGGTTCTTCACAAGGCTGCATATGGCTGGAAAACTCTTTCCCACTTAATCAGTATCTATTTTGGAGTCAGCTGTTGACAGAGCATGAGTCAGCCAAAACAAACCCCATCTAGCAATGTGCTACCACACACACACACAGAACTGCTCAAATATTTCGTTATGACATTTAGCTTAGCCGGGTTGTATTTCTGTGCACAGTGACTGTACTTGTAATGAATCATGCATTAGTAGTTGAAATTATGCTAATAAACCACTTTAATGATCTTGGTCTGTAACTAAGTGCAGGGAGATCCGTGTTTATTCTCTCTCTTTCTCTTGCTCCAGCCACAAGACAGTTTTATTGACCACACAAAGAGTCAGTGACCTTCACTGAGAAACTGTGCAGTATAACTCCCATCAGTTATACACTGTATAGTTTACATCTATATGTGAGTGTATACACACCTCCTTTAGTGTATGTGTGAGTGAGTTGGTAACAATGACTCATTTCTCTTCTATTTTCTCCCTCTGATAGAGGAGTCAGAAAACAGCCAACATATAAATCCCTTTAACACCGAGCTCATTGAAGACGACACGTTTGCACAAACGCACTTAATACGCGATGGTTTGCGCTATCGGAAAAGTTTACAACCGTTTCTGAAAGCCGAGAAGTCGGAAGTCAAAACCAATATGTGGTTATTTCGGTAATTTCACAAACATAACTTTTCTCCGGTGTGGGAGAGAGAGAGAGAGAACCATCTCGCTTAGTACACCTCCTACTCATGTATCCAAATACCTGGTGCCATGACAACGCATTGCAGCTCCTAAAGCAGTGAGATGACGGCTGAAAGTGTCCGCCACCACTGCTCTCTCCATGTTATAAACAACACGGGTAATTAGCAACAACTTGTTGCACTAGTAGAACTACAGATTAAACTTAAAGGGCAGTAAAATCACAAAAGTGGCCGAGTATTCAATTACTCTTTCATTCTCAAAGTGGTTGGTGTAGTGGTTAGTACTGTTGCCTTTGCAGCAAGAAGACCAGGGTCAGATCCCCAGTTGGAACAAGGGCCTTTCTGCATGGAGTTTGCATGTTATCCCCATGTGTGCGTGGAAATTACATCAGCCACAGTGGCTACTGGGAGCTAACAGCAGTTAGCATTTGGAAAAGTGATCATTTGCAGGCTGTAGCAGGCACGTTGCCGTCATATATAACAGGTATCCACTGGACAGATAAATCCTCTGAGGCTGGAATGTTGTGTAGAACTCTGTGCTGCACTGTGGAGCCAAGAATAGAACTTTTCGCGGACTTCCAGTTTTCGGATAAAGTTGCCCTCGCCAGCACTCTCGCGTATTTTATGCCGCGCCGCAAGACATTCCAGGAATTAAGCGCATTGTGACGTCTCAGTGAGTGCAGAAGTCAACATCCTGTGTTTTATCTCCTGTACTTAGACTGAGGAGGACCACAAAAACATGAGTGAGTCATCTTTTTTATACATTTTGCCGACTGATAGGGCCTCCAGAGTCCCAAATATAAGGATTTAAATGATTAAAAAGTTGATTTTGCATAATATGGAACCTTTAAAACTTAGGACAGATGTGCAAATGTGCACTAAATGAGCAATCCAACTAAAAAATAAAACAAATAACTTAAGTTCAACACTATTTACATATCTAAAGCTTTTAGGGTACAGGAAAGACACAACGGTCTATAGTATATTCTATACATTGCAGATACTTACCGAGCCATCCAGCTCCAGAGTTGGGGACACACATGTCCGTCTCAGCACTGGGCAGGACAAAGCCCACTACAAACACCTCCACGCCGTCTGACATGAGTGCCAGCCCGAGCACAAAGTACAGCTGCCATTGGAATCTCCCGTGGCCACACTCCTGCATGATCAGCTCGTACTGCTGCGCCAGCTCTTCCTCGTCGGCCTGTCTCTCATTTTCCAGCTCCTTGCGGCTCTTAAGGCTGTCAGAAACCGGCTGGCCGAGAGCCACCTGTCCGTCCTGCGGCTTCCCATCATTGTAGGCCGGCACGCCTTGGTATTCCCCCTCGTAGATCTCATCTTCATCGTCGTGGCCCTCCGTGGCGTCACTGGAAGCCCCGTCCTCATCGTTGGCTCCATCGTCAGCGTACCGGCCGTCCTGCTGGGTGTAATTATTGTAGTTGCCGTCGTCTTCTTCCTCGTTCTGGAAACGGTTGTAGCTGCGATGCGTCGAGTATTCATCCGAGGCACGATCCACAGCTTTGTTTACATTTTTGGACGCGTGCCTCTTGGCTTCTTTAGCGATGTCCTTGGCACCTTTGGCCAAGGAAGTCCTGTTGTGCATTTCATCCATCTTGGCACAGGGATAGTTGGCACTTAAAGTATTTTAATTCAATTCTATTGAGAGTTTACTCCACCAGGAGCAACAGACGTAAGCCGCCCGTCTGTTTTTGTGTTTTCTTTCTTGTGTTCTCGTCCTCTATCCTCAGATAGAGAAGCACTTAAGGCAGTTCACTAGTGCTGAAAAGCTGCTTAGATGCCAGTACACTAATGATTAAGTAATGATGTCTGATTCCATGGGATGGTAGCCGCCAGACGGTGCTGAAATGGAGACAGTTGATCTAAAATGGAAGAGATCCTCAGTGCTGTCAGAGCTCAGGAGAAGAGACCATCAGCCTGTGGGGGCAGAAAGAGAAGAGCACATTTAGTCTGATTAAAGGCTGACTGTCACAAATGCCGGACAGCAGTATTTCTTGGCACACTGAGGATGAGAACTGCAAAAAGAACATTTCAACACCGGGTGAGCCAAACTGGGTGAGCCCACAGGAGGTGACACACACTGCAGTCCACCGAAGAGTAAGTGCACCAATAAGACAAGGGAAAACTGAGAATTATGAAAAGGGACAACAAAGGGCGACTGGTGTGTGTTCTGGCAGGCAATGTTACAAATATGTTTTGACATCTTCAAACCCATTGGTCCGGTGCGAAAACAAAATCAACAAATGACAAACAGCTGTGCACAAAATATAATGCAATTCACAAGTCAGATTTATTCTATTCAAGTCAAGTCACATAAGCTACACCACAACTTTGTCTACAAAAAGGTGATAAGTAGAGCCATATAAGGTTCTTCGGCTTGTCCTCATAGGAGAACCCTTTTTGTCTCCACTTTTGTAGGGTTCCTCCAAAACCCTTTTAAAACCCTTTATTCAGGAAAGGGGTTTTAAAGGGTTCTCTGGATCAAAATGGTTCTTACTGGAACAATTAGTGTTACCAAGAACCCTTTAAAACTCATTTCTTTAGGAAAGGGTTTTTCAGAAGCAAATGGTTCCAGGTAGAACCTCAGCCCTTGTAGAGGAACCATTTGGAACCCTTATTTCTAAGAGTGTAGGTGTACATAATAACCCTGCAATTCAACGCTGTTGAGGTTTCAGAAATCACAAGAAATCCCTCAACAACTGCAGTCTCATTACTACTACTCTACGGGGGAAGTCAATCATTTAATTGCACCTGACCTTTATGTTATGGTTACTATGGCTCTCAGAAGACTGAGGTTGTCCAGTGTTATGTTTCCTGTAGCCCACTGCAATGCATTATTATTATTACTATCATCATGAGTAGTAGTAGTATAGTCCTATTAACTTGACAACAGCTGGTTTCATCATGGCTGGTGATAAAGCAACCCTTTTAATACTGTGGTCTGGTGTGTAGTCATACGTTCTGTTGTGCTGTCATTACAGAACAGGGTCACAGCAGCTTAATGACCTTCCTCCACAACACTGTTTTGGTCTGCATGGTTTCGGTCATTACGTACAAAAATGCAATTTCTGCCGACATTTGTATTTCCCACCTGCATTTCAAGAACACATTGAGACATCAGTGAATGTCTCAGAGCAGCTATAAAGCCTGGATACATGAAGCTAATGGGCTAACATTGTGTTGTATATATTTTTAAGAAAGAAAAGCCCTGGTACTTGTTTGGAGGGGTTATGCTGTTTTCCCTGTGGACAATGCTATATAAACTAATCCTTTGAAAGGAGTCCTATTTACAAACCTACGGCAAATTCCTTTATTACCGTTATTGAATGAAGTGTTTTTTTGTTCTCGCGAGTAACGTTACGTGTTAGTTACGCAAGTTTATTAATCCTTTACTTTGTTGTTTTTATAAAAATAAGTATTCCATTCCAAGACAGACGAGTCTCAAATACATCACCGATGTATATATAGAGTATACTATGTGTAGGAAACAACGTGGTTTATTTCAGAGACGTATACAGTAGACGACACATGAAGAAGTCAATATGTCAGAATTGCAGAATTGTCTTTTTTACAGCTTTCCAGTTTTCATCCGAAAGTGAAGACGGTGGATAAATTGTTGTGCCCCGGGATGCACATAACAGTCGTAGTCAGGGTAACAGGAGAGTATTTTACCAGATCCAGAGAGACGGCGGAGGTGAATCGCTGCTCTGAAGCAAACTCAGGCAGTGTAAGTGTAAATAATTACTGTTAACGTTACTCTTTAGACTTCTATGTCAGTTAGACCGACTCCATTGTTCCCATCGCTCCATCTTCTTCTGCTCGCTCCGCCGTCTCTCTGACCCGGTAAAATATTCCACCGTCTCCACTTTTATGATGAAGATAAAGTTGTCTGACGTGCTGCCTGATTTATGTGCCGTCTACCGAACGCATCTATGGGATGAACCGCATTGTTTACTGCCAGCGGGAGTGTCGGTCACAGTCACGTGACGTCCAGAGCTCTGTACATGATATAGTAATTAGACACCAACTGTATTTTGTGGCTGTGTTATTCGGACACAGAGAAAGTCTGAACCTAATGTGTTCAAGTGACTTACAAAAGACGAACATCCATCCATCTTCTACCACTTTATCCTCCACAGGAGGCCAATCCGAGATGTGCCAATCTCAGCTGACATAGGGCGATAGGCAGGGAACACCCTGGACAGTTTGCCAGTCTGTTGCAGGGCCACACATAGAGAGAGAAACAACCATTCACGGCCAATTTAGAGGGTCCAACTTACCTAATCCTCATATTGCATGTTTTTGGACTATGGGAGGAAACCGGAGAACCCAGAGAAAACCGAGACAGACACACGGTTAGAACATGCAGAAAGGCCTTTGTTCCAACCGAGGCTCCAACCCGGGTCTTTTTGCTACAAAGGCAAGAGTGCTGACCAAAGAAGACTTCGGTTTCCTGGGTTCGAGCCCCTGTTTGAACAAGGGCCTTTCTGCAAGGAGTTTGCAGGTTCTCCCCCGTGTGTGATTGGGTTTTCTCCGGGTTCTCCGGGTTCCTCCCACAGTCCAAAAACATGCAGATTTGGGGATTAGGTGAATTGCTGTCCAGGGTTTACCCCACCTGTCGCCCTATGTCAGCTGAGATAGGCACAGAATCCTCCGATGGAGGATAAATCAGTAGATGATGGATGGATGGATGGATGGATGGAATATTTTAATATTTGCCCTGTGACGGACTAGCAACCTGCCCAGGGTGTACCCCTTCTTTCACCACATTGTCAGGGGCCCCACAACCCTCATGTGCAGGATTAAGTGGTAGACAATGAATGCATTTTCTTTAGTCCTTCAGTTTTTTTTTGGACACTCTTCGAAATTTGCCCTGTGTGTTCTGTCAAGGCTTACAGATCCCCAGTTTAAGTTTCTAGCCTCAGGATACGTGTCATCCACTGTGACCGACTCCCCTTGGGGCTCTCTGGACCGTGACGCTGCTGTGGAGTCTTAGAAAAAGAAAACAAAAAAAACTGTCAACACATCAGTCCTGAGCCGGCTCTCTGCAACACTGTGTCCAGCAGTGATCAGACCCAAAGACTACTGCAGGTGAAACAGCAGTTAGCTCTGGGCTTTCACATTACACCGCTAAGCACTTTAGCGAGACTCTTATTGACAGGGCAATTACAGAGGTCTAACTCCACGATGGCAACCATGAAAAACCTCACGTGACGTATTATAGCGTTTCCAAGGCTTGCAATTTGAGATGTTAGTATAATGTGAGATTATTCCTCTTTCTCTTCCGTAGTATTGAAACAATCTGCCATGAAAATAAAACAGATTCTACATTAGTCTTAACATGCTAGCGTGCTCCATGTATCTGCAGTTTCTGGGCTTGAAGCTGGGTTTGTGCCCAACCAGACTGTGGCAGGTTGATGTATGGTGTTTCTGCTCACCTTTGCTCTGCGGGATTAGATAAAACATGAGTTGGGATCTGTCATTCCAACATTACAGCCCCCGCGGCTCCACCGAGACGTATAAGCAGCCCGGGAGATTTTGGTGCAATGCAGCAATGAAAAGTAGTGAAGTAGGAAATGTGTTCTTCTAACTAACTTTGTGCTTCGGACAGATGATGAGATGAGACACCGACTCCCTCTGGCCATGGATCCATCAAAGCACCAGACCGACCCAGTGAAATCGCTCCGTCCTGTGGCTTCAGAACAATAACCCGCGCACACGCTGCTATAGTGAGGTTCTACAATAAAACATTAGTAGCCTTTAAAAAGTCTGTATTTTAGTAAAATGGTGCGTGAGAGTTTTGATTTTGTGTTGAACTTACATCGCTCCTTAATGTTTTGTCACTGAGGCTACGTTTACATGATGACGGTCTGAACAGAAGACGCAAAAAGTGGCGTCGCGTTTACTTATTATTCTGCATTTAGACGAGTGTTTTCGGGAGGGAATCTGTGTGCATACGATGACGCAAAAGTGTGTGGAATTCGACTGGGTATGCATGCTAGGCGGCTAGGTGGTGCTGTGATACACCGTCACACAACACCACCCATGTGTAGCATCTTGCTTCTTCTCTTCTCTGCGCCGCGAAAACCAAAACATGGCTACCGCCGGTAATAAGAGATTGCCAGAGCAGTTTGAAGGTCTGACGCATGGAAATAATCCGACATGTTTGTTTATTTCCCTGAACTGGCGCCCCATGTATGCGCCGTAAACGCGTACGCGACGTGAGCAGATCCGAGCAGAGTCTTTTGCATCTTGGCAGTGTAGACTCTGGATGGTGGTTTCAGATTTTGGCATTTTTAAGCCCCAAAAAAAACGCTGTCACTGTCTTTTTGTAACTGTTTCTTGGCACCATGACTAGTAATATCGATGCTATCAGCTACTAAAAAAAGGATACTTAAAGACCAGCTTGCAAATCTTACCACTTCCATATTGTCATGTGCCTTAAACTGAGAAAAAACAGGCCAAAACTAGACAAAACTGCCCCAAATGTATAAAAGTTGTACTCATCACAAGCAAAGAAAATATGTTAGCTGAGGAAATTGGGTAATGGCGTCCAATTCCTGCAGGAATGCGAGGATCCTCGCATTTGAGAAACACCATGTGTATAACGATTATCGTACTCAACGCAAATCTTTGGTTTCCCCTCTCAGCGACCGTCAATCTCTTTCCACTTATTCCTCTCCGTCTTCTCGGACACTTCCTCCATCCCTTCATCTCTCTCTCTCTCTCTCTCGCCTGGGTGCTGCAAACATTTCAAAGTCTTTGTGTTTTTAATGGCAAAGCAGAACACGAAAGAGATCCCTCCACTGTTGACATTTCATTATTCACGACGGGCTAAGCGCTCTCCTCCATATGCAGATGGTCATTAATACTGACATTTGGAAGTGTTTCAGAGCAGTTTGAGCCGCGGAGATAATCCTTCGTCGGAATGTCCAGTCCTGATTTTAAGCAAACCTATAATACGACGTTCTCACACGCTGCATGCTGCCGATGTACGGAATCATATAGGGTTGTTCGAAGCGGTTCCAGACACATCCTCGGCCTTCTCCCCCATAAACAGGGAAGATAAAATCATTTATGGCCTTTTCTTTTTTTTTTTATTATTATTTCCTTTTTCGATTGCGACTGCCCTTACCCGCCGCTGTGATGCTGTGATTGGGGTTATTATAACAACACTGTCATGATGCGGTTTTAGCAATCAGCAAAATTCCTGCGAGCTCTGAATCAGCAGTCCATGGAGAGGGGGGGGGGGGGGGGAGAAATGATTTCCTTGCAGTCGTGCTGTCATGGCCCGCTGACGCCAACCAGCTACGTCCATTAATCACTCGCAGAAACACACGCATATATAGACGCTGCACGCGCACACACACACACACACTCACTGCAGGTAGATTCTGTCGTTCTGTCTCACAAAACTTTTATCAGAACAAAGCGGGAAATGCATAATCAGTGATTCTGTATCTCCATGTGACCGTCGCTCACAACATGTGAATAAAAAGTAGTGCACGTGCACGGCCCTGCAGGCTTTCTGCAGTGGCCACAGATGGCTGCAGTGAACATTTGCACATCATGTGCGTGATGAAAGTGCACGCCACACGATCTGCTGATGCCACACAAGTGAGGTTTGGAAAAGATTTCGGTGGCACAGCTTATGTGACTGTAACATAATATATCAAATAGAGTTGTCCTTCCCAAAGATGGGGCGGCTATCATCACAGCAGGGGATTCGGTGACAGAACACTGATGAGGTGCCAGTGCTGAATCTACTGTACATCAGCTTATTTTTTTATCATCCAAAAAGTTGCAAATCACTGATGTTTTTTTCGCAACGGAGGAGGGAACGCAACAGCAGCGAGACGTTCTCTCAAAGCCTAAACCGGAGCAATGCAAGTTGTATTGAATGCAAAAAAAAACAATGTTCCAGTATGTGGTTTTTTTGCTGCCATGATTTCTTTTCCAGGAGAAACCGCTCCTACTTCTGCTACATGACATTCTCTTTTTGCTAATTTGAGGTTCAGTGACAGGTGCATGAGATACGGTGCTAAAAACCTGTCAAAAGCGTAGACAGAACCATTAAAAAAAAAAAAAAAAAAAAAAAAAAAAAAAAAAAGCTATAGCTCATAACACAGACACCATCCTGTTATTAAAGATGTCAATGTGACAACATCAATTAAGGCTTTTACAAGACACAACAAAAAGCAAAATCCAACAAATATCTTTGATTAAACGCTCGAGCAGACCTTGGAGACGTACGCTCTGCTTCCCCAAAGACCAGAAACGAGCTCTTTGAACAGGAAGCCTCGAGGGGATGTTGAAGTTATTATTAATGTTGGGGGGGGATGCACGACGGGAGTGGAGATGTAGAATTAAAGCAGGCCTAATGAACACACATTAAGTCATATAATAAATAGTGGCTACAGTGGCTGTACCATCGTAGCTTACAGCCACTGAGTTCCCACTCAAACACAAAACATACTAAACGCAGACTCTTGGGTTTTCCTTGTGATATGCACACACACACACACACACTTGCATCAGCCTGATTGCTTGTATATAATGATAGCTGTCAGGGTTTACTGACTGCTGGAGCTCAGCCAGCCTCTGTGGGCCTCCCTCTGTGGATGCCCAAAATCGAGATTTGATGGATACATTGCATCCACTTGAACGTAGTGCTAACATGTATCCACTGGACAGATAACTCCTCTGAGGCTGGAAGTTTGTGTAGAACTCTGTGCTGCACTGTGGAGCCAAGAATAGAACTTTTTCACGGACTTCCGGTTTTCGGATACCATTGCCCTCGCCAGCACTCTCGCATGTTTTAACGGACAAATCGGAGACAACAATTCCAAGAATTTAGCGCATTGTGACGTCCCAGTGAGCGCGGAAGTCAACATCGCGTGTTTTTTCTCCTGTACTTAGACTGAGGAGGACCACAAAGACTTACAGCACTTGTGTACAATTACAAATAATAATTTCAAACCAAGAAAAATAATTGCTTGAATGATCACTTTAAATGTGATGCTACAACCAGCATGTGGTTAGCCTAGCTTAGCTTAGCATAAAGGCAACTGTTGACAAAATCCGCACCCAGGTGTGTTCAGACAGAAAAAAATCAGTATATTTTATCTCAGTTCGACAAAGTCTTGTTTTCCTTCCACGTTATCCCGACTTGCAGAGCCATCCAAGCCAGACCATCTTTTTTTTGTTTAGTTTTCAGTCGTACACAGACGAAGCCCAGATAACGTGCAATCGAGCTAAAGTAAACAGTGAGGGATGCATGCGCGAGGCAAACATTCATTCATCAGCTGTGTTTGACAAGTATCTATCTATTCACGCTGAGCCACACTGTCCTGGGGCAAACACCTGCCTGCTCACAGCATGTTTTGGGCCAATCAAACTGCATTCAGCCTGCTGAAACCTCTATCACCTGGTTTCTACTGAAAGACATCACAAGGTTTCACAACATTTTCAATCATTTCGAATTGCGAAAATGCATGCTTTTTGTGTGTTTTCCTGCACTAGGTTGAAGAATGTGGTTTAACATAGACCGTTTAAAAATAAGGTATACAATTTCTTAAATAACCACAATCTTTTGAGGAGCTAATTGTCTCGAACTCTACTTTCAGGTCATCAGCTCTAATCATCCAATAAGAGCATGGTTGCGCAAACTGTCATCAGTTCACATACACAACATATACAACTAGCCATGCACAATATTGTACTTTTTTTTGCCGATATCTGATATGCTGATACAATTTTTCTTGGTAACCCTAAGGATTGGTTCTTCCTGGAACCAAAAAGGGTTAAACTATGAGGACAAGCCGAAGAACCTTATATGTTTCTACTGAACACTTTTATTTCTAAGAGTGTACTAGTCATATCGTGGGAATTTTGGCGGGAGTTTGCCCATATCCGATAATACATATTAAAGTCAATATCTGCTGATTCTGAGCTCCCAGAACTTTTGCGGATTGCTAAAACCGCATCACGAGAGTGTTGCTATAATAATAACCAAAACCCAGCCACTGGGGGGGCCACATCCAGTGGTCTCCAAGTGCCGGTCACCAAGACCAGGTAAATGGGGAAGGTTGTGCCAGGAAGGGCTAAGGATAGCAGAACAAGTGAAAGGGAAAGTCTGACCTGCTATTGACACTAAGCACGCTGAGTCGATACTAAAAAGTCAACATACTGCCGGACATTGATTCGTCAGAGAGTGTCGTCACTGCAAGAGTCATGAGCGCGACGTATGACGCAAGAATCAAACCCACCATTTAAAAAATAACAACACAAAAATGCACCTTGGTCTGCAGACAAGGTGCAGATGTTCCTGCGACGGTGGCTGACGAGGGGATCCAGTGTGTTCGTGACGCATATAAAATGACCTCACGACAGTTTCGCAGCCCCTGTCCGATAACGACGTAGCCGAGTAGTGCTAGAACTGTACGGAAAAGTGCCATTATTGTAACAGAAGAGGGAACAAGGGTGGAGGAGAAGATGGAGGCAGATTATCCGCTGTGGCGACCCCTGAAGGTAGAAGCCATATGAAGAAGATCCTGGTCGATCCTGACATCATAGCGTTTACTTTGTGCATCCTATAGTTTGCATGTTACTGCCTTTACACCAACTTTCTTGCACTTCCAATACTTTTCTTTCAATGTTTTATGCTTCCATTAAGGGCATTATTGTTTTTTTTATGCCGCATAATAACAGTCTGATGGAAAAGCTACATTATATGCATGAACTCTTTTGTTCCACCTGCAGCGTTTACTACACTGCAGCCTGCACAGCGGCTCACAATGCTTACAGCCACACCACCACATACGGGGGAAAGGAGGAGCATCAATCACCGCCGAGTGCGTCGACGCAAGTCGCGTCCCATAATTAGATCTCGGGGGCTGAGCGGGAATCAATCCTGCTCTGCGTTTTTTTGCGGGGGGGCACAGTGCGTGCGCTATATATGCATGTATGCAGTTAGAGAGAGATGTGTATCGCCGCACAGAGAGAGAGAGAGAGGGAAGTGGAGTAATGGATGGTTGTGTGTCTCTTCTCTGCGCAGCTCACTGCGGAGTATCTCGAATTGAGTGTGCGCGCTCCGGGGGGGAGGGGGGGGGGGTGCTGGGGGTTGCCTCCGCGCCGCGACCATTGATCACATCAGGGTGGTTCACAATCAGCAACACCAGCAACACACACACAATCACACATGTGCAACCAAAGAAAAGTCGCAACAGGGCTCATTGACTTGCGCACAAAATCCATTTGTTTCGCCAAAAATGATTTGTTACACCTCACAGTAGTTTGCACGTTGGCAAAGTGATGTTGATGAAGGTACGTGGCGCAACTTTAGAAGAAGAAGGAAAAAAAAGTTCCTGCAACTTTTCCGTCAATCACCCGCAATATTTATCGAAATTTGTTTAGAAAAATAAATAAATAAATAAAATAAAAATAAGTGGAATCCTGCAGGTGCATCCTCACACCTCCCTGCCTGCACAATCATGATCCAAACAGACGCAGAGTGATGCGAGGATGAAGTTACAGTTTGGCACATGTAATAATAAAAAAATAAAAATAATAATAAAGAAAAGGAGAAGGAGGAGGAAGAAATAATAATAAAAAAGACTTACAATCTACCACAGAGGAGCAGATCCTTCATGCTGAGCTCGGTGAGTGTGAATGGTCCGGGTTTTTCCCCCCTCCTGATTCCCTGCTCTACACAGCAGCAGAGACGGAAAGCATCGCGACGAGATCTTTTCTTTTTTCTTTTTTTCTTCACCCCGTCGTTACTTGTCTTCTTTCGATGCAGCTGGTTCCTCTGCTGCAGTCCAGGGAAGAGGAGAGAGAGAGAGAGAGGAGGAGGAGGAGAGAGAGGGAGATGCTGAGGAGGAGGTGAGAAGCGTGAGTGTCAGGAGGAGGAGGAGGAGGGAGCTGGAAACAGAGATGCTGCTGCTGCGGTTGTTTGAGTAATAGACAGACTGGGAATCAAATAACACGAGGAGTGAATCCTCCAGTAGCGTAGTGTGCGCGTCCAGTGAGCCTGTGGCGGAGATAGAGTGGTGGTGATTGCAGGCTGCTGGAGAAGAACAAAGAGGAGCAGGAGGAGCAGGAGGAGCAGGAGGAGTGAGAGCTGCTCAGATCAGATGTGGCTCCTGGGACCAAGTTTACTGAGGGATGACGCTGGACTGTTGCTGGATCAGACTGCAGGAAAATAAAGAAGAAGATAAAAAAAAAAGAACTAATACACTTTCCAAACCCTAATCCGTCTCATCAAATCAGATCATGGAGGCTGCATCAGTTGCACTTTACACACACATCTTAATCGATATAGGGGATGAAGGGGTGGGGTTGGAAAATCAATACAACCTGATGTTTTATTTAAGCATCACGTCTTTCTCAACCCAGGAAGCGTCGGTTCATTCATTTTCATTTGAAGCAGTGCCACTCCTTCCATTTGCCATTATTACTAAATCATCATTAAACACTAAGTTAAGAACCTCCTCGGTAAATACAAGACACCAGAAGACATCTTTGTATTTTCCAGTAAATATTTCATCCATATTAAAACAACATCTCCAACTATCATTTTCTTTGGTGTCCTGTTATTATACTGTCCTCCAGTGGCAAGAAGTCAGTGAATATAACTAAACATTATAGTGAATCATTTGAGAGACCTTTTTAATGGACATCGTTCCCCTTCTTCTACCACTTTCGATTTCTCCCTTTATGGGCCGCTCGATGGATAGATATTGTTGTTGTTAAACAATAAAAAAAAAAGACACTATACACTAAATAAATAAGTTTAAGTTTAATTTAATTTAACTACAGAAACGAGACGTGATAGCACACTCATAAGAAGTGGGCATACGTTCAAGATACTGTAGACTTTTATAAGTAATGAAAAAAAAAAAAACTATACGCCTCCCCTGCGTCCACCCTTGATTTAAGCTCACTTGATTTTTTTTCCTGATCAATTTATCAGCGAGCGTCTTTGCAGTCTATCCGTCCAGGTTTGTGCTTTATGCAGAGTCACCAAATGACTCTCAAAAGAGTCTGAGGCAATAAGAGTTCAGAATGGATCTCTGCCCAGCGTGAGAGCAAGTGTGTATGTGTGTGTGTGTGTGTGTGTGTGTGTGTGTACTTGTACTTGCGGCATTCTGAGGGCAAGTGAGGGTTCTTAACCAACAAAGTGAGGTCATTTTTACGAAGTGAGGACATTTTGGCCGGTCCTCACTTTGTTTTCAGTGAAATCACTTCCTGAGGTTGTAAACATGCTATACTCTGTTTTTAACAAAGGTCCTCAATTTGGTACAAAAACCCATTTTTCCAGCCCTGGTGTTTTACACACATTTTGCTCTGGTGCACCACCTGCAGACATTTTATGGTACTGCACACAGTAGTTCTTTATAGATGTCATTCCTGAAGTAGATATTTGTAATTGTGTTGATTTACAAAGTGGAAATGCTGGTCCTCACTTTGCCAGCAGTGTGTGTGTGTGTGTGTGTGTGTGTGTGTGTGTGTGTGTGTGTGTGTGTGTGTGTGTGTGTGTGTGTGTGTGTGTGTGTGTGTGTGTGTGTGTGTGTGTGTGTAAGCAGTCCCCGAAACAGCCATTCCAATTTTGTACGACTAGGAAAGAAGAGGACTCGGACTCTGTTGAATGAGCCTTCATCTCCTCTGCTCCCAGAAATATCCATTACAACAGAGATGTCATGGAGCGAGGAAGGAAGCCCATGGAAGGACGTCCCTCTGGCTCATTCAACGACAAATAAAAAAGAAAAATGTGGCTCCATTTGCATTTTCATCCAGCAGCTGTGGTTTAATTTGAGTGCTGAGATGAATAAAACCAAACACACACACACACACACATATATTATTCATGGGACATGCCTGCACACACACACACACACATATGCACAACACACAAGTACTCAACTGGCACTAATTTGGTCTTGCATCATCACAGCACAAGCACCGTTCTCCATGTCAGAACTGTAACATAATTATCACGTCTTTGTCTGTTATCTTCTTCTTCTATTTTTTTTTTTTAAACACCTCCCTTTTGTTTCTCCTGATCCTCGCAGTCTTTGATCACACAGGATGTAAGTAAGTAGGTGAGTAGGTGGACACAGAATAATAAAACACTGCGGGGGAAGATTAAGAGATCTCCGAGTTCTGTGCGGCAGTAAAAAGAAAGCTTCATTATTGATGCTATGGTAATGCTGACGTAGACTGGATATCATTCACAGAGACTGGGTCAGCCGGAGATCATGCAGTGTGCAACTTTTGGTGATTTTTGGTTGTTGATATTATACACTTCCTGGCAGGAAGTGCGAGGAACTTATTGTTATTGTTGAGATGATCAATTTTGAGGGGGTTAACATGCATAAAAACTCTTGAAAGTTAGCATGGAGGTGGGGTAGGCTCTATAGCGCCCCCCCGAAGTTGGGCTATTGTCAGACAAAAGTAGTCCGATCGGGACGAAATTTGGTGAGTGTGTTAGGCTTAGTTAAAAATTTCTTGAGGATTTGTTGGCGAATTTTTGTTAAATTTGCATAAAATGCTAAATGTTTCATTTTTTTCTTTTGTGTATAAGTCATTCATAGTTGTTCCAATTTGGACCAAACTTGGTACAGTTGTTGCTCTCTTGATTCCAAACAAATTTCTAATGTACTTCCATTAGCTCTGCCCACTCAGAAGTCGGCCATTTTGGAAAAACGAAAATGACTAGTCTTTACATTTGAAGGAACTTGTCCTAGCACGTTTGAGCTAGCCCCGTCAAACTTAGTACATATGTTCTAGACAAGTTAATGATTAAAATGTTTGAAAGAATTTTCTCTACCTCAAAAGGCGTGGCCTCAGTGGTCCAACAAAGTTGACCTTAAATTCGACCATGACTGCGAGTTTCGAGGCTACTACTACAATTGAAAATTTTTAAAAATAATAACAAATTCATAAATAAATCATATCATAGTTCTATAACCATGTCATCACGGACTCTAACTATCCTGTATAAACGTTTAACTTGATACTTGTTGTATATCTCCTTCAGCTGTCTCTACCTCATCTCCCAGTTGATGGCAACAGAAGTGACGACTCAAAATACCCCCTGATTTCAGATATTACAACAAATATACCAAGTGCTACTTTAAACTCGCAATTCTATACTGCATGTGCATTAATATATGCGCATATATTCTCTGAAACTCTTGGTATTACAGCCTTAGGGGAGTGCACTTCGATAATACACTGCAGAAATGTTTTGAGCCATTCACTAGTATGTGTGTGATATGGAGTTTAATTGATTTCTAATTATATGCCCTGGTGGGCCCATAATTTCATGCATAAAATACAAAGGGGGTTGTTAGCAAGGTCTCCTTTAGAATGCATCAGGATGCACTACCCTGTTCTGCCTGTAATTACACACAACACTCATCTTTCTGCACACACACACACACACACACACAGAGGTTGATGCAGCTATCCTTTTAAGGACTCATCATTGACATCCATTCATTTGAACAGCCCCGAATGAAGTGTTATCCTTAATCATAATCCTTTAATGCAAAACCCTTAACTAACTGTAGCTCTAAACGTTCTGTTTGATTAGGACCAGGTTTTTAGTCTCCATGAGGACTACCGGTCCTGACAAGGTCAGGGTTTATGCCAGAAAAAAACTCCTAAAGAGGAAACAGATACAAGTGCACACAGACACAAACACTGCAAAACATATCGTGAGTCATTACTTGTATTTACCAGAACTTCAAAAACCACTGAGTAAGTACTTTAGAGAACACTACTGAATAATAAACACAAAGTATTGGACAAAAGTTATTCCTGGTTGGTATTCACATTATTAAACTTCACTAAAATGATTAGGTGTAACGACTTTGCTTTGATGACAGCAACAGTAAAGCAGATTTACTCATTATGTTGTTTCAACCACACCTCGATCTATATCAATATATTTAGGTCTGTTAACTGCCCCAACAAAATGCCTCACTATGTCCCCATACTAATATTTTTATTTTATGTATTATCACATTTTATGGCTTTAGTTTAAAGATACAAAGTAAAAGTACAGGTCTGGCAATTACTGACCAGTCAGCAAGTCCAGTCAAAGCAGTCTAGAACTGTGGTTACAAAAAATGGGGCCAATGTTTGATTTTTTTTTTTTTTTTTGTCAAAATCACACACAGTTGTTCCAATTTGGACCAAACTTGGTACAGTTGTTGCCCTTGTGATTCCAAACAATATTTCTAATACATTAGCTCCGCCCACCTAGAAGTCAGCCATTTTGGAAAAACGAAAATGACTCGTCTTTACATTTGAAGGAACTTGTCCTCGCAAGTTTGAGCTAGCCCCGCCAAACTGAGAACAACTTTTGGAAATCATCTCAGGCTCCTTATGTTTCACCTAACAGTGAACAGAGCTGTTTATTCAGCCCACAGTGGACTCTTCCGTTTCCACCCGCTCATAAAGCTACATGGATGAGCTTGTGAGGTTTTGAGATACTGTTGACTGCCCTGTTAAGTAACAAGATAAATGGCCTATGGAATAGACTGGCAGGTTAAAGCAAGGTTAATTACATTTCTGAACAGATAGAGGTGAGGGGTTGCAGGAGAGGAGAAGGAGGGGAGACAGTTTGTTAAAAAACAGAGATAGACTTTTTATTATTATTATACGTGGATACCACCAGCATTAATGGGTGCAAAGTCATCTGTGAGGTATCAGTCATGTCTGTGTGATATTAAAGCTGCAGTGCATAACTTTGATGATGTTATTATTCTGTAACATCATTATATGCCGTGTTCCTCAACAAGCAATTCCAGAGAGTCACGAAATACTATCAGACCTGACTGACGGAGCATTTGTGTGTATACTGCAGCAGCATGAGGGGGCAACAAGTGCCTATCCTGTGAAATTGCGGAACAGCCGGGTTGCTTGAGGAGAATAATTCACTTTGTGTTTTCAGTCATAATCCAGCCTGTTTGCAGCCATCATAAGATACGATAAAATAGTACAACAATAGGGAGAGGGGATCAAGGGATTAAGTTATGAAACCGATCGACGTTGGCTCAGTGGGAGAGCGAGCCGTCTCTCGAATACTCTTAATCCCGTGTTGCTCCTGCAGGCTGTGCTGGCAATGCGTGAATGAAAAGGAAAGATTTGTGATAGAATGGGTGAATGGCAAAAACTGTAGTGAAAAGCAGCTTGGTGTGGTCAACAAGATGGTGGGCCTCAGAGGATTTTCCGATTTCAAAGTGGGCCCGCTGCACTGTTAAGTCTTAAGGGAATGACTGTGGTAGATAAATACAGGTTATTTACCATGACATAACAAAAAAATACCCAAAGAGAGACATCCATCCATCCATTATCTACTGCTTTATCCTATACCGGAGGGTCACGAGGGGGTGCTGTGCCTATCTCAGCTGACATAGGGCGGTAGGCGGGGTACACCCTGGACAGTTCGCCCAAAGAGAGACAGTGATAATGAAGTTATTTGCTATGTTATGTAACCTGGGAAGTTTCCCACTGAGAGCCGAGATACTTTTGTCAACAAACCGTCTGCATATGCCAAAGTGTCAAGACGTTGTGCTTCGTGGAGGGAAAACAGAAATGGAATCAACGCTTATTTAGAGGCTTGAGATTTAGTGTTGTTCCTCATTTGAATTAAGCGCATGTCCCTTTTTTTCTTTTTTTAATCTTTGACTCTGATTTAGTGGAAGGCTTTCAAGCTTCACCTCCATATTTATGCATTAGAGTGTTTGTTTAATATTGTGATATAAATGCATAAGGAACTGGACGTCTGCAAGCACAAAAAAAGCAATATAGAGACACCGTTGTCAGAGTGTGAGCAATTGCTTTTATTATATAGCTCATCATCATTTTAAATTTACTTCCCTACTATTGTCATTTCTCTCAGTAATAATTGTTTATTCTCTATGCAGGTGCAAATAAACCAACTTTTATCATTTTTATTTTATATTAAAGTAAAGCAAACAACCCTGTATGACACAAACCTGATGATCACACAAACAACTAGAAGATTACTAAAGAGAGAAAAAAACAAACTCATATGGAGGTAACAAAGTGCCAGTGCGCTAATTACAGGCACTGCAGCTTAATTCCGTATGTATGTGGGTGTGTAGCTGCTGTCACACGAGCGCGGGGGTCATGCGAAACTTGATGCGATGAGGCAAGTGTGGGCGTCGGTGCAGCCGGGGCAACATCAGTCAACGCAGCATGTAATCACGACCTTTGACCTCTGCTAGGAGGTTTTGCGAGCATCAGACGAGAGCGGAAATGACACACGAGTGAGAACTCATAAAAACCTGGGGAGACTTAAAGCTGCGGTGCGTAACTTCTCGTTCATTTTGAAGTCGTGTGTCCATCTGAAAGCAAGACTATCAGACCTGACTGAGGGAGCGCTTGTGTTGTATACAGCAGCACTACAGGTAGGGTGAGGACAAGAAGCATTAAACTGCTTTTTTGAGTAGTAGAATTTACTCCATCCTGTTTGCAGCTGTCGCACTTTACTGGCACATGTTGCTGTTGCCTCTTGATATAAAACAATCCACGACCCGCCCGGAGGTTAATGTGCGGTCCCCCAAGATGAGAAACGGCAGCCCTGCGCGCCGAGAAAACCCCAGTGTGCCCGAGGTAAAGTACCTTTCTATTAACGGAGAAATGTTTATCCCTCGGGTTCATCCAGTCACACAGATCCGTATGTGGGAGTTCAAAAGCCCAGAGGTGGCGACCGCTGACTGCTGCAGAAGCATGTAAAGAAATATGCTTACGATACTCACCCCCTTGCCAAGGCGATGCCTCGAATTAATGGAAAAGTCAATTTTCGGGACAAAACAATCAACAATACTTTGCCCTATTTTCTTCCACTCACACAGACACTTAAAATATACACGGGCAGCAGGTTTGGAGGGGTGGGGGTGGGATATAACATCCTTATATCACATCACCACAATTTGTCATCTTCTATTAGGATGGAGGATAATAGATGAATGGTGACAGTGATTTTAATTGCTTTCCCCCGTCTTTGTCAGCCAGAGGTTGGGTGATGTAAGAAAGAAAGAAAGAAAGAAAGAAAGAAGGAAGGAAGATTTGCAGCTAAATCCATCCTACACTGCTGTCCTTGCTTTTAATCACCTTGTCTCAGTACTGATCATGAGCTATTGACTCCTCTGCATTTGTGGAGAACATATTGTTCCATTTCCATTTCATCAGATTACACCTTCATGTTCCAAGGTACATGCTTGACTACACCGCGAGACATCACCCTTACGATGTGGACTCATTGAAAGAGTGTAAAAGGGCTAAAAAAGAAAAGAACTAGCATCAAAGGTCCACAAAGCAACGTTCCTTTGCTTGCAAGAATATTTAATCAATATTTAAACTAACCCTAAACTAAACTAAATTAACTCAAAGACTGGATCCCACACGCCCACGGTTGGTGTAGTGGTTAGTGTTCTCACCTTTGCAGCAAGAAGACTCTGGTTCCCTAGGTTCGAGCCATGGGAATGGCTGCAGTACAGAATTTGCATGTTCTCCTGGTGTGTGCGTGGGTTTTCCAGGTTCTCCGGCTTCCTCCCACAGTCCAAAAACATGCAATTTGGGGATTAGGTGAATTGCTGTCCAGGGTTTACCCCGCCTATCACTCCCTATGTCAGCTCAGATAGGCACAGCACTCCCCCGTGGAGGATAAAGCGATGGATGGAAGGCTCCCACACTTAAAGGAGATAGCACTTCTGCAATGGGAAAGCCATAAGACTTCCTGTGACAAAAAAAATAAAAATCTCACCATTAGTAAATGATTCTTACACATTGGACATTCTGACCTACTGTTACAATGATTTCGGAACATCACTGACAATGTACTGCAGCCTGTTGAAAAGATCTGAAATTGAAACGATTGAAAAAGATCACTCTTATGGCAAGAACTTTATTCAGGAAATCTCAGTCATGAAGGCTGCATACCTCACGGTGAAATATGAAGTGAGAAGTGACAGCAGAGTTACCAAGTATTGACCACACTACTCACGGCATCCGCGCTTGATTTATTGTCCAAGGCAGACGCGAGGTGATAGAAGAGAAGCCGGGGTGAGGTAAAAATGAGAATAGCAAGTATCGATCAGCGGTGGGAGCAGTAAACAAAGTGAGGTCAGAAAACGGAGAGCAACATAAAACATCAGAGGTGGAAACAAGTGGAGAGGGAAGGCACTTAGACTTCCATCATCCTGTCAGACACGAACCTTTAAAACGGGTCACAGAGGGATTGCGTCAACATCATATGGACACTTGGTTGGAGGCATTTTTGTGTGTTCTTGAATGTGTATCTTTGTGGGCACAAAAACATATAAACATTCTGTCTCACAATTTTAAAGCGCTTTTGGGGGTTAAGACCTGGTTTTAGGGATAGGGTGAGAAGGGTTAAGGTTAGGTTTAGATTAAGGGTTACCACTTTGCTCGACTCAACTCAATTCTAGTTTGTTTTGCTTTCCCCTTGGAGATAGAACCTGTTGTTTAGTTTGATACCTACTCTGGCAAGTTTCTAAATTGAGTAATGGCAAATTCAATTTCTTTGTCTCAGAGCTAGAGCCTTTACCTAACACAGAATAACAGGTCCTTTTGTGTATTGTGTAATTAGGATCTCTAGACTGAACTTGGACCTTCCTACAATATCTACAGGGAGGCGGCTCCCTGATACATACAGTAGACAAAGAGGTGTGAAAACATGGCCTAGAAAGGCAGACTCATTTGTCTATTGGAGGAACACAAAAGGGGAATTGCTCAGGTATAAATGTGGAGGGCTCACAAGGATCTGAGTCTTTCTCCAACTAGGATCACTCCTGTGAAGATTGACCATTTTCTTTGCAAAGAAAGTAAAATAAAACCTTGTTGTTCCTGAGGGCCTTTTCTGGCACAAACACTGAGCTTGAAGTCCTCTTGGAAACCGAAACCTGGTCCTGAAGAGGTAGAACCTCGTTTAATCAATTCTGAGGAATTGATTAAAAGTATAGTGCTAACATTTTACTTATGTTTAGGTTACGGTTAGGGTCAGGTATTAACTGGCATGGTTAAGGTTAGGGGTAACACTTTGTTCAGGCTGTCCAAATGAATGGAAGTCGATGCATGTCATAAAAGGATAGCTGCACGGACCTGTGTGTGTGTGTTTATGCATAATTACAGTACAGTATAATCTAATGAATACACAGGGGCCAGTATTACAGTGCAGAGCTCTTCCAGGAATAACATATGACAAGCGTAATCCTATTAAGGATGCTATTCAAGCCCTCCTTTAACAGCCTCACGGTCGGCTGATGTCATATGGCACCAGCTCAGAGGGAGAAAGTAATCTGCACTTCTTTTTTTTTTTCTTGTCACTGACCAATTTCCTGGTGACGGACACATAAATGTGAAAACAGCAGAGTCATCTTTAAAGAAGCATAATCACGATGGACATTAATCGTCACAGGTGCAAAAGCAGAGAGACGACTGGGTGTCCCAGGTGACAGCCTTGTCCACCTTATACCGTCTGTCAATCTTGATAGAAAACCTGTCATTCAGTTATATACAGTATAGGTGCATGGCATGCATTACCAGCCTCAGACCTCGGGGAATCTGGGCAGGTACAAGGCCCACAGGCTGGAAAGCACTGTGGATTGGGCAGAAGTGGAGATACAGAAACTACGTCTTTCTCAAGCGCCAGATATTTATATTTAACAAAACAGAGCGGCCTAGCACACACTAGGACAATGGACAATTAACAAAACATACAATTATAAAATGCCCTCTAATTATATAAATATCATCACATTTTTAATAATCTGAAGGTGGAAATCCTGTGAGCTGCCTTTCTTTTGTGTCATCATATCTCCGCTGACATTGATCGGAGCTGACTTGAAAAGGGAAAAGGAGGCTGATGAGCAGAGAAGGAAATCAGAGATAGCTGCCAGGCGGCTTCCCCTCCCACTCACACATGTCACACACACACACACACACCCCCCCACACACACACACAACAAACCACTGCATGACTCATAGCTGGGGATTCCTCGGGTGGTGAATCTGCCTTCTACAGTGTTACTATCCTCGGCTCAGCACTTTCATCTGGACCGACCTTGCAGGTTAATGCCATAAATTAATTATTCCCTTAATTACAGCAATAACAAGCAGTCATTAGATTGTGTATGGGGTATGTTTATGTATTGAATGCAGTGTATATAATGGGCTTCTAGGCTCACTGGAGCCTATGATAATGGTCCAGAATTCAAGTTTCCTACTCACCAAGATGCAGCTCTATTGCTATTAGCTTTGAACGGACTACAATATGTGTTGTCAACTGGAATTTAATCTAAAAGGTCAAATAATTATTAATCCCTGAAGTTGAAAAGTACGACAGTATATCAGGGCCTAGTATGAAAAGATAATATTCTGAGGAAAAAAAGTGGCAAATCTGCAAGAAAATAAAGTGTAGTGGCCAAAGTACACTTAATTCCGATGCCACTGAAAAGTCTTCAACTATAGTAAGGTTCTAACGGGCTTGACTCGTAGGCACTGTTTTAATTCATCAATCACGAGGGCAAGAGAAAGTCATATGAAGATTTGCACATTTATTTTCCACTTGCCGTACATCCAAGTTATATTCCTGTTAACATGTATCCAAGCCTGTCGAGGATCACCAATGCATAGAAATATTCCTTTGACGTTCCAAGTTGTGAATAATGATCAATAGTTCCAACAGTATACGACGTAATCCAATATCACGTAGTGACCTGACGGTCAAAAAACCTTATTACACCTAACTTAGTAAACTAAAACGAACACATGAAGCCCTAGCCTGCTAGATATTTGGTACATATATTTCAATGTCTCTTTATATCGCAGCCATCAAAGACATCAAAGTGCCTATGGTGCCCTTTAGCCAAAGGACGAAGTTAGCTACAAGTCTACACATAGTTAACAAAAGGCTTAAGGCCAACGGTTGACGTTGACTGTTTACAAATCACAGTGTAACAAATAATCCTGTACCAACCACCTAAACCGACCCCATACTAAACCCCACATTGGCTCCTACATAAAGTGTTAGATTTATGAGATTAAAATTCGGGAATATCCACGAGAAAAAAGTTGCAGCTTTATGAGATTAAAAGTGGCAAATATACAAGAAAATAAAGTTGCAGATTTATGGGATTAAAAGTGGTAAATATATGAGACAAAATTTGCAGATTTCTGAGATTTTAAAAAAGTAGCAAATCTACAAGAAAAATGTCACAGATTTATGAGATTAAAAGTGGCAAATCTGCAAGAAAATAAAGCCGCAGATTTATAACCAAGTAACAAAAAAACCCACACATTTAAATTCTATTTAGATTTATTTGAGCCATAAATTTTACTCTTTAGCTGAATAGTTCAAAAACATCATTCAAAGTAGCAACTTATTATAATATTGTGTTTTAGATTGGAGTGACCATGTGGACACAGGTCAGATTTCAGCTCTACTCACAAATAAGAGGCTAAAAAGAAACCAGGTTATAACCAGTAACTAACTGTATATGTGGATTTATGACCAACCTGGTAACAATCCAGGCCACATAAAAGTGTCAGCTTCAGTCCCCGAGCTATTTGTCTTGGTCTTCTGTCTAATTCAATTTAGATTAAACTGGAAGGATACACTGTGAAAGAAAACCTTTATTATAGGATATCTCTTATAGACTCATAGAAGCATGTTTTTGAGTCCGCATTCATATATCACTCAGAAACACAAGCTGACAATCACTACTGTAGGTTTCTTCAATATTTGTATGCAACAAAACAGAATTCAGAAAAAATATTTCCTGTATTATGACAACATACATAATTCCAGACTCAAGTCGTGCCTTTAAAAACAGCAGGGGAAAGTGTGAAAGTGGAGCAGATTCATCCTTAATGTACGGCAACTGTGCTTTTTCTCGCTGTGTCTAATCAAAATGTCTGCTATGATTCAGTGAGCTGAATCATAACAATAACAGGGAAACTGATTTGTCGTACATTTACTGTGGAAGACGTTCTAGATCAGCAGTAATGATTATCATCAGTGAGACATGAGATTGTTAGGAAGAGGGGGAAGAGAGAAACAAAAGCATCACATGTATGAAAAAAGAGAGCAGCAGTGGAGTGTACTGGTTAATTATTCAGAGCTGTCAAATCACATTTTTGTTGATGGTTTTAAAGAGGGATTTTTTGCACACTGACATTTTTGTTGTGTCGACACCGGTATCAAAAACTTGAGTATCTACCGATACGATATGTGACAAACGCAGCTCAAATAACAACCAAGGCCTTCCCCCTACCCCTTTGTCAGAGTTCCCCTTGGCTCTCAATACAGAGTTGAGGGTGCTAGGTGTAAGAACGTTACCCGAAGATATGAGACACCCCTCCATTACCGTCACGTCATCCTCACTTGACGCTCGTGGACTGCTACATCAACAATCCAAAAATGCCGTCCTCACAAGTAACGTCTGTTGCCTGGGCCGTTTTCACGACTGTCAGCTGCTAACCAACGACATCGGAGGCGACAACTGTAAAAAAGGGGAAAGGAAAACAGCTAACGTCAACTTGACAGCGAGTCATGTAGCACAGCTATAGGTATACTAGTTCTACCGATATCAAGCAGTGCGCCGGTATAATCAACCAATGAGTCGTCTAAACAAATAGCGATAGCAGCTAGCTAACCACTTACGAAAGGAACACCAGGATATTAGCAACGGCTACGACTAGCTAGTAATTCAAAGCAAACTTTACTAGTGATAAAATAGTATAATTACACACAACTGTTGTGATTGAAAAGCTGAAAATACAGTCCTTGGCTTGAGCCACCGCTTCCAAAAAGATTTACCGGTCGGCTTTAACTTTCCTGACAGGTCACGCAGGGGATGCTGGGAAATTCCTCAAAACCCTCCTTTTCAAGTGCGGTCCTTTGGAGGATTCATTTCAAGGGCTACGTAGCCCTGCGGCTTGGCCCTAGCCCTTAACCCAAATAAAGAAACGAGATAGCCCTCCCCCTCAACATGAACGCGCAAAAACAAGGGGTGGAATTGGGATTCAGCCCAAATTACTTATTGCATATCAAACTTCGTACGGAACCGCTGCGTAACCCACATTTATAAATCTCTATCCTACCAAGAGTTTGACACCTCTTGCTGCGCCTCAGCTCGGTCACCGTTGGACTGCTTGTTGTGTGTGGCGCGGCACCCCCTCACCCGTGTATATGTATATTGGGGGAGCCATTCTCACTCAAGCGGGTGACGACTGTAATTCAACTAGAAGGAGAAACCGCTGAGTCGGCAAAGCCTGCCTGCCTGCCTGTCTTGGGAAGGTCAGAGCATTCCCATGTCACTGACAAATGAGCTGTATTTCAGGCTGCCGCTCGCTGCCGTTACGCTCCGTTGTCTTTAAAACAGGGATGGAGAGAGGAGAGGACGGACACATGCTCTATTTTCGCTCACTCTCTGTGCCCACTGTTTCACCCAGACACACCGTGTACTGAATACAGTATGCAGAGGCCTAAAAATATACTTTAAACTAGGGATGGGGTCGATCCGATCCAGTATCGGTATCGGGTTACGATACAGACGAAATTGACGGATCGGAAATTTCCGATACAATGTCTGTGCTTTAATTTCTGCTGAAAAGTCTCCACAAGGGATAACCTGACTGCTCTGACAGCTGGTTGCAAAACATGGCGTGTCTCAGTGAGACGCGGAGTAATGATGCGTGACTCCGCTCAGGAAATCCATTCCACAGTTTACAGCTAGCTAGCAGGCGAGCATGATTGACTCTCCTCCTGATAATTCTGCGAAGGCTAGGCGGTAGAATGCATGTACTAAAGCAGGATGATCAAGAACTTAAAAAAAAAAAAAAAGAAGTCAAGATGATGCCATATGCCCATGGATAGACGAGACCATCTGATGAACAGCTGATCTCTCAACTGACAGCCTCAGGCAACAACAACAATAATAACTCAAGAGCGTGAACTCATGTGTGAGAGGAGATGATGACGATTACAGATTATTTTAACCTTAAGCTTCTTTTAGTAGTATGTGTAATAAGAAAAATATCTGGAAATAATGTGTTTATAGTCATTAAATTGTTGTTTTCGAAATGTATATCAGGACCTGGGTCAGCTCCATTTCGTACCATCATCTTTTCACAGTAGCCCATGATAAATAAGACAAATAACATCTTTTGAGTTTTGGAAGGGAAGAGTGAGGTGAGATATTTTCAACGACAACTTCCATCCATCCATTATCTACTGCTTTATCCTCGGGGGGGGGGGGTACCTTTTACATACTGTTAAAGGTACAGTATGTACATTTTAAAGGTACATACTGTACCTTTAAAATGTTATCAATTATTTGATTAGTTTTGGTAGGAAAAAAAAGGAAAACTTCTGCATCAGAGCCATCATAGTGAAGCAGGTGTACAGGGACCTTTGTTGTCCTGGTAACAAGAATAAATAGTCTGTTAAGGACGGCTTGTAATGGGCTACTTGCTCAAATGACTGTGGGGTCATTTTTGTACAGCAGAACATTCTCAATGTTGTATTTCATGCTTTGTTTTTGCCTTTTAACTTGAGCGCCCTCTGCTCCCAGATTTATTAGTCGGGCTGAAAATTTGTTTTTTTTTCTTTACTGCTGATGTGTAACTCCATCCTTGACTGACTTAAAGGCACTAAAGTACATCCTCGTCCATTTCCGCTACAGTTCACAGATTATGTTGTCTACCATTCAATGGAAGAGATTGTAAGAATGGTTCAGTCCATTTTAATCCATAGAACACAGATCATTTTGGCTGCTTTTTCCCATTACTATGTTTAAACGTACAGTATATACAGAGAGTATAAGAATGTGCAATTTAGAGTGTCTTATATGTGGGGGGGTTTTCAGCACAATCTGATGAAAAATGTCTTTCCTTTTCACCAACTATATAAACACACCTGAGCAAAAAGTACTACTAAAAGTAAGTTTAAAATCAGATTGAATTTGTGAAATTTGGAAATACGTCACAGTTCAAAGTTCACGCAGCTTTCACAAATTCATTCCAATTTTAAACATTTTGAGTACTTTTTGCTGAGGTGTGTTTATACAGTTGGTGAAAATGAATTTGTTTTTCATCAGTGTGCTGGGAAAAAAGGATATAAAACACTCTACATTGCGCATACTTCATGCCTCATTATATTATGTTTGTTTAAAAAAGTAATAGATAAAGCAGCAAAAGCAGTTGTTTGTCCATTTTTCTATATTTACGGTGATATTGCATCATAAATAATAATAATCATTTTAAAAAACAAACTATTTTCTCCTTCCATTTCAAAACAAACACGTTTTAACACAGAAATGTCACCTTACCTTTCCCAGGTATCCTTTTTATTTCAATAATATCAAAGATGAGTCATGTTAAGACTAATAGTGACTTGGATTTTTTTTTTTTTTTTTTTTTTTTTTTTTTTTTTTTTTTTTTTTTTTTTTTCCCTGGTAGTTTTTCCTTACCCTGGTCGAAGGTCTAAGGACAGAGGATGTTACCAACCCTGTGAAGTCCCGTGAGACAAACTATGTTTTGTAAACTGTGGGCTATATAAATAAAGATTGATTGATTGATTGATTGATCGATAGCGATCGTTGCAGTTATGTAGCTGCCTTGACGTGCAAAGTAACGACATGCTAACCGGCAGGCTAACTTGTTATTATGACGAGTGTTTACATGCGTACTTAGTATACTATACATATACTACGACAAGTGAAATATTATAGTCTCAATCTTACCTTTAGAAAATACACTGAATGTTGTATCGCTGTGTTGTCCTCCACTAACCTATGGCTTAACAGTCATGTGCGCAGCTGTTTTATTCGATTGTGGCTCCTAAAATACTGACATGAGACTGAGAAACACACATGACACCCACAGTGGAACTTCGTGGGATACTGCAAAGTCTGCAACCGCAGCAAAACACAAGAAAAGAGAAAACTTTTCTTTTTTTTTTAAACTGGAGATAATGAGGTTCCTCGTTTTTCTTCATTGACCTATGACAGCGTTTGACAATGTTCCAAAACAATGTAAACGTTGGGTGAGAGAGGGCTCGGCATTACACATGAATGCTAAACGATACTAAACTATATTCAAGGCACGAATGGATAAAGCAACAGTTTAATATTTATAAAGCTACCATAGCAACTTAATCGAGAAACAGACAACTCATAGATTATCAAAACACCTGTAGCCTACGTTAAGTTATCATTATCCTAGCATCTCCGCTAACGTCAGAGCTAACAAGACAAAACTCTTACCTTCATAATAAAACGCAGGTACTGTTCGATAAAGAACTTGTAACCCTTGTCGAGTTTAGAGGCTGGAGTCGTTGACAGTTTTTCTGCCAGTGTTGTTTGAGGAGTGACTGTGTGAAATCCATTTTTGTAAACACCGCTCAGCGAGATTGCGGAAGCAGAAGCGGAAGTCAGGATGCCCTGCTGCGCTCCAAAACGGAAGTTGTGTGACGTCACGTGAAAAGGGCCTATATAATGTACTGTGTGAATAACAGGAGGTAAAAGTCCTGATGTTTACAAGTTTTATTCAGTGTAATAGACTTTTCCAAACTTTTAGTGGAAGCACATTATTTTTTTCCAAACAGAAGACCATAATGTGTAAATTGGTTAAAGACGGGATTGGTTGTCAGAAACAATTAAAGTTCATAGGACAATTGTATTTAATGTAAAAAACCTGAATGTTTGTCAAAGAGCAGTTACATCTGCTATCATTTTGAATATTAAGGACAGTTAGACACTGCTTTCTACTGTTCCTATATATGCAGAAAGGCTTCATATAAATACATGCATTCCATATGCAGGCACAAATTCCTCCTGATGATGTCACCTCTCACACAAAGCAATCTGACAGCAGCTACCACCAGGAGAGGGCGCAATAAGCACAGGTTGCTCCAGTCATTCTCAGGTTTCTTATGCATGACTTCTCCTGAGGCTGAAGCTGCTGCTCAGGCAGTCACGTCCACACAAAAAACAGGTCACTGCTAATAAATATCAACACAAAATACTGAAATAATAAAAGCTTAACTGCTGTGATCAGAGAGAACTGTTGCAGCCAACACTGTAAGTCTTTATTTATGTCAAAAGAAAATTGAGAAGTTGTATTCCTATCTATAAAACTGTAAAATAAAGTAAAATGATCCGTCCTGGTGGATCAGCTGCTTCTTTCCCTTTTGCCAACTAGGAGCTGCTGACCCACGGGGAAGTGATTTAATCACGTAACTGCATGTTCAGCCCCAACACACTGAGTCATGCTCCTTGACTCCTGGCCTCTAAATGAATCACAGAGTCAGGGAACACACACTAAGCCAATTTCTGTGTCACTGTGATTAAATCAGCTGCTCAAAACCTGTCAAACAACAGGTTATCACAAGCCCCCCCCCCCCCCCCAGGGCATTACCACCATGTTGCCCAGTGACTGTCGGTGTTTTCAGGACATTATTGTGTCATGGAAGGATCGGCAGTGCAGCTAATAATAACGGTTGATTTCACGGGGAAAGTCAGAGAGATGAGAGCCTTGTATTGTTTTTCTTTAAACCCACTTTTACTCTGCTATACTGATGTAAACTTGATTTTTTTTTTACTACAAAATAATGGGTATCAATTTACATTATAGTAATGGTGGTTATATGTATGTATATGTATATGTAAAAAAAAAAACCAAATACAACAATAAAATCACACAATAAAATAGGAAAAGGCTTGAGTCAATACATTAAAACCATGTTTTAATTTTAAAAAAATGTAAATAAAACACAACACAGTGGAATAAAAAGGAACTAGTTGAAGGCTAGAATAAAAAGATTAAGTCTTATTATTATTACCTTATTTCTAATGCTGATAATGGTGTGGTCATTTCCAGGTAAAGTTGGTATATGGGCACCCTATGTCCAACAAACTCCATATTACCAATCTATTACTTACTATAGAAATAGGATCGGATTACCATAATATTACGTCCCAATAACAAACATGATTGCTACACTGTAACCATCTGCATATAGTAGGTCACTTTATATATATATATGTATATATATATATACTGTATTTGTGGAAGCATGGTTTGATTTTGCCTAATAAATTAAAATGACTACTAAACTGTCAGACTGTCTAATTTTTAACCAGGTACAGTTAGGATGACTGAGTAAATGTGTAATCCGGTGGCTGCAGCTGTTAAACGAGGTGCATTTGAAATCTCAACTTCCTGCCACTTTGAGTTTCCTTCCTAATGGAAGAGAATCACTGGATTGTGCAGCTAATAGAAGTCTTGTGGTTTCTCCGTTTCCAGGTCTCATGATTTCGTGGAACTGCATCACACTCACAAAACCCATGACTTGGCCAAAGCTCTCCCCATGTCTTCTCTTCTCTCTTCTCAGTTTAAGTTGTGTGTGTGTGTGTTTGTGCGTGTATTCCTCATGTTGTTTTTACATAAATCTGTGTACACAGTCACATTAGGGCAACTTATCTTCCTTATGGGGGACACAAATCAAGTCCCCATATCATAAATGAATACATCATAAATATCATAAATGAATAGGGTGAGGACACGTATTAAAGGCTGAGGTTAAGGTTAGGGTCAGGGTTAGGATTAGGTCAGTATGGTTGAGTAAGTCTCCACGAAATTAATGCAATGTCCTCTGACGTCATGGAAACCAGTGTGTGTGTGTGTGTGCGCGCATTAGAGTCTTTGTTTATATGTGGTAAATTGCAAAAGTATCATCACATGATACTGGTAGCGATAATGTCCAAGACTGAGACAAGGAGGTAACTTTCTCCATCAAACAACATTGTGTCACTTAAGTATTTTAATATTTATTACTCCTTATTAAAATGTTCCTTATAATTGGGGACTCTTAAATAATTGTTCATTATGTTAGAGTAAGCCTAGTCTATTTTACTGCATTCCTCTCTGCCTATATATAGTAGTATTCCTCAAACACTAATCCAATACTAATATGGCTGCAACTAGCGATTCTTTTCATAATCGATTAATCTGTAGATTATTTTCTTGTGATTTCTCGACTACTTGTTTGGTCCATAAAATGTCAGAAAACGTTGAAACGCGCCAATCGGTGTTTCCTGCACCTCGACAAAGATGACATTCTCACATGTCTTGTTTTGTCCACAAACCAAAATGAATCCTTTTTTTTACGGATTTATTTATTTATTACGGAACAAAGAATAACCAGAAAATATTCACATTCAAGAAGCTGAAAAACCTAATTTCCTAATTAGTCCACTCTGTAGTATATTTATCTATTCAGTCTATTTATTTATTTATCTAGTTTTGTCTAGATGATGTTTGATGCATTTTTTATGATATGTGCATTTTTCAATTTAAAAAATAAAATAACTATTTAATTAATTAATTAATTAATTAATTAATTAATTAAAAAATAATCTTTGCATTTAGTCTCTAGTACCCTGCGTTTGTCACTGTATATCTGTATATATTCTGTACTTGTACTAAAACCAAGCGTACCAATGTATATTGATGCACTGTTCATGATATGTGTATTTTTCAATTTAAAAAATAAAATAATTATTTAATTAATTAATTAAATTATTTATTCATTCAATTAATTAATTAATTAATTTACTCATTTAAAAAAAAATCTGTACAGTTTCTACTACACTGCGTTTTCACTGTATATCTCTATATATTCTGTACTTGTACTAGAACCAAGTGGCTTTCATTCTCAATAAAGTTGTATTGTATTGTATTGTACTGTATTGCACTCTGTAGTATTACTGTGTTATTGTGTAGTAGTACTCACCCTGTTTTTAGCACTCCTCTCGGGCTATTTCGGGTGCCCATAAAGAGGGGGCGGGGTCTTTTTCCGAATTAGGAGTGGATTTGGTGACGTCACGGGAGCCAGCGCCCAGCTCTGCTGCTGCTGCTCGCGCTGACACACAAGTCGAAGCACGCGCACATCCTATCTCGAGGAAGCTCCGGGGCGTCAGTCAGTCAGTCAGAGGAACATGGCGCTGAGAGGAGGGAGAACTGTCACCGCTCCAACGGAGGTAAACAACCGCCTGTAATAGCTGCCACGGCCACAGCTTCTTCGTCCTGAAAGCCAGTGGAGGATTTACATGTGACTGCTGACGCCTACCTGACAACAACACCCGTCCTTTTATGACACTTTCTGGGACCGTAAGGTAGAAAAGGGGGGGCGGTAAAGCGGCAGAGTTGACAGCTAACGTGTAACCTGGATGACTCGACCACAGAATGTGTGCCAACCGTTTTAGCTAACCAGCGTTCACTTGCGCACTGGGACGCTGCTATCGATCCTGCTCGAGCCTCGTACTGTTTGGAGTGAACTCCTCTTGCACCAAGAGCCACTAGCCAGTCGATAACGATAGAACATGGCTAGGTAAACTGTTGCTGTATTTGCATACACAACACATACACACACACAGTTTAGCTAATAGTGTATTTACAGGGAGTCATCATATGCTAGGTTTATTTTTTACTCTCGGCTTATAAAGTGTAAGACACACACACACAGCGTTGAGGAAATGTCCGATAACCAGAGCTGGAACTCATCCGGTTCCGAGGAGGATTTGGAGCCCAGAGAGGAGCACGGACATCCCGTAGGTGTGGGCGATTTGAGCGGAGTCCTCAGTAAGGTATGTCCGGTTTTCTTCTTTTCCCTCCATCTCGGTCACTGTCACAAATCAGGTTGCAATGAGGTAGTTGTTATGACAATGTTATGACACAATTATGGCATGTCTGTTTAAGGGAGTAGTCTATCCTTCTATCAACACACACCCCCATAATCCCCACTGATGCAAAAGAAAAAACCCTCTAATGTGAACAAGGGTAAAAGAGTATGTGATGCACAGCTAGCTACACTAGCCCAAAAAAGCCATCACAAACAGTTACTGATTAATCTGCTGTGTTTATGGTGTTTTATTTAAGTCTGACTCATTAAATATCACATAAATGCCACATGCAATGCAGGTCTGTAATAGTTAATCCAACAGCAGCAACACTGTTTTAATTGAGGCAGCTTATTTTCTTCTTTGGGAGGACAGTATTTGTTAAATAGGTGGAGGAGGTTCTCATGTGTAATCTGTGTGCCAGGTCAATAATTTGTAGCCATCTGGCGACGTCATTTGGCTGCACATCGCTGTTACTAAGATACTAAATAGTAATAGGACAGCCGCTTGTTTTGTTGGACTGTATATACTGTAACTGGACAGTCTTCTGGGTTTTTTTTTTCCTGAAGCCAAATAGGAAATGGAAGTATATTAAATAGCCACTAGGGGGCAAACATATTTCCCGTCTTGGAGGTAAAAAAAAACAAGTCAACAACAGACACTTAAGCCTACTGCTAGACATAAAGTCTTGGTAACCTATTTTGCCATATCCCTTGTGCAATGCTTTGTTTTGGCGCGACTTGACCACAGTTTTAATTGGTTAAGCGGCTCTGCAAGCTGATGTGCTGTTAATCTCGCTGTACGCTGTGTAACCAGATTGCACGCTGACCCGCTGACAAAGCATGATGTCAGATTAAGGAAAACCTGCATCCAGAAAAGCTTACCTGCTCAATCACACTAAGCCGTTTACACGTCTTGTGACAAATAAATTCCATGTGTCCTAAATTCGTTTTTTTGTTGTTGTTTAGTGCTACCTGTGATGGCTGAGCATTTCCAGTAAAGTGGTATTTATTTTCTTTTCAGTGGACAAACTACATCCATGGCTGGCAAGACCGTTGGGTGGTGCTGAAAAACAACACACTGAGCTACTACAAGTCTCAGGATGAAACGGAGTACGGCTGCCGAGGTTCCCTCTGCCTCAGTAAAGCTATTATTACTGTAAGTACGCACTCTTTCCTAAAAGTGTCAATCTTTTGTTCTTCTTTCATGTGCACAGCATTGCCTCTTTCAAAACACTGTCGCTTTTGTGTAGGACTTCCACATTTTCCAGGCGAACAGAAACAACGCTATTGCTATTAAAGCCACAAAAGTACTGTCATACATACATTCACTACAATTAAAGAAAAGGCTGCTCTGTAGAATATATTGAAGGACTTGTATTATACCCTATTTCTCCAAGTTAACCTAGTTCCCTGGTGTCCTAATGAACATGTCTGTGACATGCTTTGGTCAAAATACCATAAGGATGAAGCACCACAGCAGTTCAATCACCCAGCCAAAACAGCCTTGTTCAGAACGCTCGGTTTAGTAGTGTCGCTTTAGGTCCACCATAAAAACAAAGTAAAACGAAACTTAAGGGACAGGAAATGACATCAGCCACAGAGGCTACTGGGAGCTAACAGCAGTTAGCATTTGGAAAAGTGATCATTTGCAGGCTCTAGCAGGCACATTGCCGTCATATATAACATGTATCCACTGGACAGATAAATCCTCTGAGGCTGGAAGTTTGTGTAGAACTCTGTGCTGCACTATGGAACCAAGAATAGAACTTTTCACTGACTTCTGGTTTTCGGATACCGTTGTCACCGCCAGCACTCTCACATTTTTTTTTGGACAAAGTGGAGCTCCGTGAGACAACAATTCCAGGAAATTAGCGCATTGTGACGTCCCAGTGAGCGCGGAAGTCAGCATCGCGTGTTTCATCTCCTGTACTTAGACTGAGGAGGACCACAAAAACATGATCGAGTCATATTTTTTCGAGTCACATCATTCAACATTTACCAGATGGAGGATCAGCCTACTATGGGCTAAAAAACCGAATCGGCATTTGTCATAAAAAAAACCCCATATTAGTCCACTTTTTTTTTACTGCATTGCATGCTTTGTTCTTACTACAGTCTATGACGAAATTTGCTAGGAGCTCTGTAAAGAAAGCATACAGATGTGTGTTGTAGTTTGCGGTTGGTTGGTTTTGCCTTTGGAAATCTCACAGCAACTGAGAAGAGTCTTCTGTAGGTACAACAATACTTTAAAATCTTACTTGACCCAAATATAAATGTTTCCTTGTTATTTATATGAAGCCATGCTCAATATACTGTTTATTTATTACCTGAGGAACATGAGAAGAAAACTAAATGGCAGCAATAGAGTCCCCCTTTTAATCATTTTATCAACCCCCTTTTCTCCCTCAGGCCCTTGCATAGTTTTGAATTTTTTTGGCATGAGATCCATAAGATGTGATTCAGATGTTGAGCGTCCACCATATGTTTCTCCTAAATACATGGAGGAAGTACTCCACTCCTTCCTGGATCCATGTGTGCGCCTGAGGCTTGACTCACTCACTCACTCTTGACGACCCTAATCAGAAACTTGACTGTGGAGTTTCTCCCATCTTCATCTGCAAATGATAAGCGCTAACAACCCGCTGATTATATCACAAGTTGTGCTTGAGGGTGAACCGACAGCCGGTCAGCTGACTCGTTCACGTGCCAAAGTATCATGCTAACAATCTACTGGAGACGTCATCATGTGACTAGCAATGCTGTGTCCCTGCACTGGACAGTCCAGCTCTGACCTCTGTTAGCGTTAGCGTGCCAGTCTAGCAGTAGATACTCCATGCTTATTGGGCTTAAGATTCATAAGAGCTGTCACACTTTTGTTAGCACGGACAATATAAATCCAGATGTGTCAACACAACAGTGTTTAAAGCTGGATGTTCACACGACTTTTTGCCTCTGGGGACCCAGGTCAGTCATTGACGGACGCTCCCTCTGTCTCTCTCCAAACAGCGCCAAGGGAAATGAATTACTTACTTTTCCCAGTGAGTGTGAGGCACCGTTTGCCATTAGATGTATTTGTTCAGCTTTATCCATTCCCAGCATATGTAAATATTTGCCTCCATGTGGCGCTCGGGCCGTAGTCATTTCTCATTCCAAAGGAAATACGCCTCAGACACGTGAGGGTGTAAATAATACAGAGTTATAGCGTGTGATGGTAAAAACATCACGCTATTTGTGTTTTAATGATGACAGCTGATTGGAACTATAGAAGTAGAAAATAGTAGGGCAAGTATGGCGTCACAACTTCTGCTAAAATATAAGCCGACTTACTTCCAGGAAACTTGGGCTTTTTAAGGGAAACGTTAGAGATACGAAAATGTTGATACTGTCTTTTAGTAGTTGTTTCACTAGGTACACTCTTAGAAATAAAAGTGCTAAGTAGAACCATATAAGGTTCTTCGGCTTGTCCTCATAGGAGAACCCTTTTTGGGTCCAGGTAGAACCTTTTTATAAACCCTTTTGAAGGGTTCCACCAAGAACCCTTTTAAAACCCTTTATTCAGGGAAGGGGCTTGAAAGAGTTCTCTGGATCAAAATGGTTCTTACTGGAACCATTAGTGTTACCAAGAACGCTTGAAACCCTTTCTTCGGGAAAGGGTTTTTCAGAAGCAAATGGTTCAAGGTAGAACCTCAGCCCTTGTAGAAGGACCCTTTTGGAACCCTTATTTCTAAGAGTGTATAACATCTCTGCATCGTTGGCCGACCGCTTACTGGAAATAGTCCATGAATCACTAGTTATTTAGTCCATAAAATTGACAACAGTGGTTGGTACGTCCACCTGTATTTGTTTTGTCCTTGAGTCAAATATAATCAGGTTATTGTCATAAAAGAGCAACCAACAACCAAAACATCACATTTCAAAAAGCTGGTTTTATTGTCAATTAGTGTCCTAATCAACTACTAATTGATTAATTGAGTCGTATTGCGAAACAGGCAAAGAGGCAAAGAGCTCCTTGCATCAGTCTTACCTCCTCGCACTCTGTTCAGACACATCTGTGTCTGTGACAGTTTGTGTTTAGTTCACTGGTTGTTTTTTCCGATGAGACACTTGTGTAAGTCTGTAAGATCACCTGTGATTGCTTCACCGTGGAGTCATGTTGAAAAAAGAAAATGCACCTTTAATGACAGGAGTGAGTTGTCAGGGATCTGTATCTCTGAAGGCTGTTAAACACCGCTGCCTTTTTTCCGATACGGTACATGGCGAGTTAATACGAGGACACTGACTGACCTACTTGTAATTCCTTTTCTCACTGGAATTGGTGAGTAGCGCAGACTGGATTTGTGGTAGTTTGGAGGCTGGCTTTTTTCTGCTTTTTCACATTCTCTCAATGGAATCGTCGAGGAGGAGGAGGTGAGATTAAGTAAACAGGGAGTTATGTCAGGCTTTTTGTGGAAATTGTCTCTAGAAGGAAATGAGACTCTTCCTCATACAATGCAATTTCCTCAACGTTGAAGGTTACAAGGAGGGTCAAAGTGTGTGTGTTTCCTTGACAGAATGTTGTTCCTCGCTGTCACCCCTGTTGATTTAGACATCCCTTTCCCTGGTTTTGACATCTTGACACTTGGTGAGTCACAGTTTCCTCCAATGAAGCAACAGCGATCCAGATTCTCCAGGAAGAAGGTCCTGGCATCATTATCCTGATCTTTAAATGTGCACGTAAGGAAATCTGGGTTAGGATCAGTACAAGTCTTTGTAGGGTATCTCAATGTTTACATTGGTTTCAGTCCTCCAGAATAGTTTTAGGTACTCAAAATAATATTTTTTTTGGAAAGAGAGCTCCCAGCTATATATGTCTGGGGTTTGTGACTGCACTCTTAGAAATAAAAGTGCTAAGTAGAACCATATAAGGTTCTTCTGCTTGTCCTGATAAGGGAACCTTTTTTGGCTCCAGGTAGAACCTTTTTATAAAGATTTTTTTCAGAGCCCTTTTGGAGGGTTCCACCAAGAACCCTTTTAAAACCCTTTATTCATGAAAGGGGTTTTGAACTGATCTCTGGATCAAAATGGTTCTTACTGGAACCATTAGTGTTACCAAGAACCCTTGAAAAACCCTAACCACACTGCACTAACATTGCCATATATCAACCGATCACCCAAAAGTCTTTTTTTTGATGCGTCTCTCTTTCAATTCACATGGTTTTTTTGCAAATGTGTGATCCCGCTATAAAAAGAGGATGCTGATGCCGACGTTGCCTGCCGATCTTTTGTCTTTCTTACAACTCAGATGTCATCGCGCTCGCTTCCTTCCTTACTCGACTGGGCTTCCTCTTCTTGTCCATCTCTGTCAGAGCGCGCGGGCAGAATACATGCGAGTGCTGCTTGTTACTTTCATATGAACGTCTGATTTGGAACGCTGTCAGGGTTCACATTTCAGATCACTGACACTGAGCGCCTGGTCTCGGCCTTGGTGCCATCCAGGTGTCGGCATCATGGCCAAGTCACTCTCCTGCAATGAAACCTGTTTTAAAGACACCACAGAGGACGGGCGATGTCTGACCTTGCACCCTTAGAAATAAGGGTTCCAAAATAAGGGTTCCATTTGCTGTAAAACTGGAACCATTTGCTTGTGAAAAACCCTTTCCCGAAGAAAGGGGTTTTCAAGGGTTCTTGGTAACACTAATGGTTCCAGTAAGAACCGTTTTGATCCAGAGAACCCTTTAAAACCCCTTTCCTGAATAAAGGGTTTTAAAAGGGTTCTTGGTGGAACCTTTATAAAAAGGTTCTACCTGGAGTCAAAAAGGGTTCTCCTATGACGGCAAGCCGAAGAACCTTATATGGTTCTACTTAGCACTTTTCCACTATTTCTAAGAGTGTAGCATGCCACAGTGAATAGAAGGAGTGTAGAATATTTTGTATAGATTAAATAAAAGTGACCGAAAGGAAAGATCAATAAAGTATAATTATGAGACTTTACCTCACAGTACGTCATCGATTAACTCATTGAAATAATCAATCTGTATCTTAATTAAACAAGCACCAACATTGTTATATGGGTGGCTGACCTATATGTTTCTGCGACACTCTTCTCATAACGCAGCACCTTTATTTCCTGTGAACTTGCCTCATTGGCGAAGGCTAACAACCACAAGGTCTTGTTTTGAATTTGCTTACAGAGTCCGAGGTCTCTCTCTCTCTCGCTACGCTTGAATAAACCACACCTTCTCGTGTCGGCTATTCATTTCTTTCCCTGCAATTACACCTTGAGAGTCATTTATCATCGGTGCTCACTGCTCAGAGAGGTAAATGGCCTGTGTTTATATAGCACTTTTCTAGTCCCGATGACCAGTCGAAGCAGCGTTGCACCACATTTTTTCCGGTTTCACCCTTTCATACACCATATTCGTCCAGTGCATCTATGTGGAATGCATCAACCATCTTTTTTGAAAGATATCCCACTCTGCTACAAGCCCTTAATATCTAATGCGTTTGGTAAATGCTGCACAGGTAAATACTGGTCCATCTGCCTCCTCCATGCAGCAGCGCACACACACACACACACACACACACACACCGACATAAACACACAGTCCTTGGTTGCAAGCCATGCCAGCGCAGCACTTTCACATTGCTGACAGTACACTGGAGGGCTATTAGGAATATGCTCAGTCCCACAAGTTGCCTTAAAAGGGCCTGTTATCTATCCGCCGTTTCTCCTCCTATGGAACGACGGTGTCCAAAAGAGGACTCTTGTCTGCTGCCGCTTCATCTTTGTCCTCTATCTCTTTGAGATCAGGCCCACGTTGAAGAGATTTAATTCACATTACAGCGACTGTGGTGGACTGCCGTGTTCCAGCTGTTAAGGTTAATTCAAGAAAGAGATTGTTGCCCCTCCATTTAACACACAGGAGGGATAATAGCCTGCTTGTTTGTTTTTAAATCCCCATGACATCAAAATCAGCAATTTAGTGCTTTCATCACACTTGACTGAGTTCGGTCTTTCCACTGCTACTGACATGTGTTTTAGATAGGGTTGGGTAATATATCGATATTATATCTATGTATATCTGTGGAAACAAGATATGGTCTGAGATTTTGTATGTCATCATATTGTGATATGGTATCTGCCATGACTGTTCCTGGTTGATGTGATCATCACATTTATTATAATATATATATATATTATTATTATTATCATTATTTGAAATGCACTCAATATTAATTAATTATTAGTTATAATAATTAATTAAATAATTAATAATACATATTAAATGGCTTTAATTAATTAATTAATTAATTAATTAATTAATAATTATTATTGTTAATTAATATTACAAAAATATATATGATATAAATTGATCAAATTATATTTAAAAAATAAACAAATAATTTTAAGACTTATTATTTGTGTTGAAGCTGAATTTGACCTATCTTTATCTATCCATATCTATAGGTGCTTCTAACATTGAAAAGCCAAAGACATAAACCAAGTATTAATTGAAATTATAATAATATAATAATAAAGCAGTAGACCAGTTTGAGCATATAATGCAAACATTTCAAAAGAAAACGTTTCATGAGCCCAGAGAAACAACCTGGGTGAAGCTTTATACTCTGATATATGAGATTGAGAAATTATTTATAAGCCATATTGCCCATCCTTACCCTTAAGCTTGACATAAATATGGATTTGATTCATATCGTGATATATTATCGATATAAAAATATTGTGATAAGTGATTTTCCCATATCATGCAGTCTTTTGGAGGGAGTTCCCTCTCTTGGGTTGCTTTGCAGCATAGGCAGTAAACGTCAGTCCCTGTTCTATCCTGTGATTGGTCAAAGTCTCCAATTACACGACAGATTTCATTGTGAGGCTGTAAACGGAGCCCAGAGGAGATGCATACGTCTTGTTCTCTCTCTCTGCCACATAACTCGATTAACGTTACAGTGAAACGTTATTATTGAATAACGCCAAAAATAAACCCAGTCTGCTGCGATACATTTTCAATGCTTTGATTAACCCTTATGTTCTGTATCTGTCTCCCCTTGTGTTTCCATCTCAGCCTCACGAGTTCGACGAGTGCCGACTGGACATCAGCGTGAACGACAGTGTGTGGTACCTCAGAGCACAAGACCCAGAGCACAGACACCAGTGGATTGACTCCATTGAGCTGCACAGGGTAAGTCACACTTCACAAATACACACACACACAAACAAGGACCTCAAATCCTTTGTCACATTAGCAAACAAACAAGTGTTATAATTGTGTGCATCTGTGTGTTTCTGTGTTAGAGTGTCAGAGAGGGGAGGAAAGAGAGGGGAGGAGTCCAGGGAACAAAAATCATCACTCCACCACTGGTGCGTTTGTTGTCTCAAGGACTTCAGGACTTATTGATTACTTACGGCTGTAATGTGTGGTTTTGTTGTTGTTGTTGTTGTTGGTGGTGGTGTTGTTTTTCCTGCCTCTCTATTTTTGTTTAAAATTTATTTTGCATGCCATGTCCTTTATCTGTAAATGGGCTCTGTCAATGACTGGGTTAGCACTTTGTATATGTGCACATATTTAAAGATCCCATATTATACCCTATTTCTTTAAGTTAACCTAGTTCCCTGGTGTCCTAATGAACATGAACAAAATACCATAAGGATGAAGCACCACAGCAGTTCAATCACCCTGCCAAAACAGCCCTTTTCAGAACGCTGAAAAGGGCTGTCATATATAACTGTGTAGAACTGCACTGTGGAGCCAAGAATATAACTTTTCGCGGACTTCCGGTTTTCAGATACCGTTGCCCTTGCCAGCACTCTCGCATATTTAACGGACAAAGCGGAGCTCCGCGAGACAACAATTCCAGGAATTTGGCGCATTGTGACGTCCCAGATTCCCAAATATAAGGATTTAAAGTTGATTTAGCAAAATATGGGACCTTTTTAAAAGTTGCATACTCCATTTTTAAGCTGCTTTAAGCACATAATGCTTCAGTGGCAAGTGTGTGTTTATGTGCACTGTAGCAAAATTGAAACTGGTAAATGTTTTTTTAATGTTGCTGCTGATCAATAGAGTTGAGTTTGACTGATGTGGATGAAGTTAATGGCAGCCACCACACCTTTTAGTCTGTCTGCCAAAAAACGCATGCAGCCTCACTGCTGCTTTTAGTTTGGGAAATCCCCCCCTCCTCCCATCTCTAGCTCTCTTTCTCTCTCTCTCTCTCTCTCTCTGTCCCACCTCATTACACTCACCCCAGCACCAGGAATCCACCATGACTCAGTCGTGAACACACAGCCGTTATCCCCACCCACGATGAGTCACTGCTGAAAACTCTAGCCATCTCTAACACACACACATTACTCAACAGCAGTCAGTCGGCAGCCCCGGCGTCTCCATGGAGACACAACAGCAACACACGGCCCCGACGCTGGTGTTTCTACGGTTTCGGAGAAAGCGAAGCGTCGCAGTGTGACACTCGTCTCTGGGAGACCGTCTGTGTGTGTTTTTAAGCCGTTTATTGCGCAACGTCTACTCTGCACATACGCTGCAGCAGCTGCCACTTATTGATATGTGTCCCAGTAATGTAAGGCAAACGAAAAGTATGCTTTCTGGAAACACGGTTGTGATTTGGAGAGGTCTGCCCTCTGTTATACATACACACAATCGTGTGTGTGTGTGTGTGTGTGTGTGTGTGTGTGTGCTCAGACACACCTTCAGCACACAGCAGTAATTGCTGTGCTTCATATGTGTGTGTGTGGTAGTTTGACTCAGCGGCTGACGTTGTTGAGGGGAGGCTCAGCACCTGATGAATGTTACATTTAGTCAGTGTTTTCAGATTTGTATCTTCAAACATCAACACAAGCCTCTCCCTGTTTGGAAGGGTTTGTGTGTGTTTTGTCATTAAACAGATAAAGTGACCCGGCGACTGCAATCTGTGCCGATGAAGTCAGTGTGGTAGCAATATGTTAAAGGCCACCGTCTGAAATCCACGTGCACTCAGAGCACGCAGAGAGTTACTTCTGGTCGCTGACCGACAGTTACCCCGAGCTCTTGCAATCTGCCAGTCACGTGCGTGTGCATATGACACCCTCTTGTGGTGGAAGTTGGAAGTGCCAGGTGCATCTGTTCTGCAGGTTCATTCAGGCCGTTGAATCGGAGGAAAGCAGAACCAGTTGGTTTTAAAGGAAGTGGGTTTATGTTTCAGTTACGTCGCCGCGGTGACTTTAATCTGTCACTGTCAGAAATGTGTTAGAAATATGACTTGTGTGCAGTCGTTTTGTTTAAAAGGCTTAATTTGCGGTGGCTCGTTTCGATCAAATCTGTGTTTCTTTCTTTGTGACAACACTGGCGTCTGTTTTCTTTTAACAGGCTGATTCAGGATATGGCTCAGAGTCCAGTCTTCGCAGACATGGCTCCATGTTGTCTCTCACGTCGGCCACCAGCGGCTTCTCTGCGACCTCCACGTCCTCCTTCAAGGTGAGTTTTTTGTCTCTGTGTCTGCTCGTGTATCATTAACGCGGACCTGTGGGGCCGTTTTTTTGGCCTGTTTTTGTTGTCGTTAAACACACACACACACAGTTTAACATTGCGTTGCTTTGTCGTTTCTTCATCAGAAAGGGCACAGACTGAGAGAGAAGCTGGCCGAGATGGAGACCTTCAGAGATATTTTGTGCCGCCAGGTGGACACACTTCAGAAGTTCTTTGACAACTGTTCAGATGCTGTGTCCAAGGATGAGCTGCAGAGAGACAAAGGTAAAGCCTCTTAAGCCGTGTTCAGCGTCCGGTTTAGTACAGTGCTTTGTTTTTGCGTTTCCATTAGAAATATTACCAAAATAACTTGTCCCACCCTTGGGAAACCAGAGCAAAAGCTCTGAGCGGCTCCACCCCACGACAGTCAGCTGGTTGTGACCTCTGTATCCCATGGAAAACAAGGCAATTTTTAAATAGCGGTATACCACTAAGAAGGAGGAAAAATGAGAAGGAAAGACAAGGATGCCACCAAACAGCAATTTGTCATTCGCAGGAACGACGTAACGCTATGTATGTAAGGTTCTGTTCTCAGTCCAAATGCAAACCTGACCCAGGGCTTAACCATTCCAAACTGTGCTGAACTTGATGGAAACACAGTATTTCCTCCCTACACTCATATTACTGCCTCCAGCATCTCCAGCACAGCTTTGATCATCCTCATCATGTCTTATTTGTACAGCACTAAATGGCAACGTTCATTATCTTGAGATTGCTCCTAGAGGGAGAGCAAGACCTTCAATTATAACAGAAACAAACCCAGCATGAGCACAATTAGCAAACTCGTGATGGACGGCCGTTTGCCTTTAGGTGTTGGAGTAAAAGACGATAAATGAGAGAGAGAGAGAGAGCGGGAACATGACTAAGTGCTTCCCACAGAATGAGCACTTGTGGTTTCAGCTAAAGCTGTAAAGTGTGATTTTAGTGGTTTTGTTAGAGTGAGGCTGATGTTCGGTTAAGGGGGTAGGGAGTGCATTATGTGAGTGAGTGTTTCTGATATACACAGACAGTTCTGTATATATGTGTTACATTTTTTAGTACGTGTCTTAAAGAACTTTAAAGAACCCATATTATACCCTTTTTCTCCAAGTTAACCTAGTTCCTTGGTGTCCTAATGAACATGTCTGTGACATGCTTTGGTCAAAATACCATAAGGATGAAGCACCACAGCAGTTCAATCACCCTGCCAAAACAGCCCTTTTCAGAACGCTCTGTTTTGTAGTATCTCTTTAGGTCCACCTTAAAAAAAAAAAGTTAAACGAAACTTGGACAGGAAATGACATCAGCCACAGAGGCTACTAACAGCAGTTAGCATTTGGAAAAGTGATCATTTGCAGGCTCTAGCAGGCACATTGCTGTCATATATAACATGTATCCACTGGACAGATAAATCCTCTGAGGCTGGAAGTTTGTGTAGAACTCTGTGCTGCACTGTGGATCCAAGAATAGAACTTTTTCGTTAGCCTAGCTTAGCTTAGCATAAAAGCAACTGTTGACAAAATCTATTAGTCTATTTTATTTTTTTCATGAGTGAGTCATCTTTTTTCACACTTTGCCGACTGATAGGACCTCCAGAGTCCCAAATATAAGGATTTAAATGATTAAAAAGTTGATTTTGCATAATATGGGACCTTTAAATTTGCTCACTCCAAACAAAGATTATGAATAGAAGGGCTCTAATACATCCATCCATTATCTACCGCTTTATTTTCCACAAGGGGGGGGGGGCTATAATACGATAAAAAAAACAAAAAAAAACAAAAAAAACGAATTAAGTGGTAGAATTTGCTCTGATTATTCACAATTAATCACACACTAAATGTATTTATTTTTTTAACATCAGGGCCATTATTAATAACTAGCTCTATGTACTCATGTACACACACTCTCCACCTGGAATCTATTACCCGAGTAAGTCAACAAAACCCAGCGATGAATGCACTCGTTTTGACGCCACTTATGGGAGACGTTAAGTGGATGTTGTAAGGAATGTTACTGTGTGTGGTGTGAATGAGACGGCAGTTATTGTACAAACGCCCTCGCTCTTGACTCTCCGTCTTGTCTTGTCTTGCCATGGCAGCTCTGTACTGGGCGTCTGTGGATGACCGCGTTGAATGAAGCCATGGTTCTGTTCGCCTCACCTCCCTCTCTCTCCCTGCTCTCTTTTCCCTCTCTCTATTCTCACAATGAAACCAGACCATTGTCATGTTGTCCAGCACAGCACAGCACAGCGCAGCACAGAGGAGTTTCTGGTGCACTATGAGTTGAGAATAAACCACAAGGCGTCTCCTTGTCGTCCGTAACCCTGGATGACTTCCACTCAAGAAAAAGCCTTGTGTGCGGCAGCTACCTATCTAGTCCTTTCGTGTTCTTTATCTGAATCTGTACGATTGTTTTTTTTTTTCTAGTCGTGGAAGATGATGTAGAGGATTTCCCCAACACCCGCTCAGATGGAGAGTTTCTGCACAACAACAACAACAATTGCAGCAAAGAAAAATGTGAGTAAAGCAGAATCCTTACTAAAAAAAAAAAACATGTTTAAATCTGTAAGAGTTAGAGTTCGAGATGTGCTGTGTCTGTCTTCCTGCAGTCTTTCAGTCTTTGATTCCTAAGGGAATCGTCGGCATTGACTTTAAGGGTGAAGCCATTACGTTCAAGGCTACTACAGCTGGTATCCTCGCCACTCTGTCCCACTGTATCGACCTCATGGTGAAGAGAGAAGACTGCTGGCAGAAGAGACTGGATAAGGTGCGTGCCTCTCGCTGTCCTCCTCTAACATGTAAAGTCTGTGCTGCATTTGGATGAAAGTGGATGATGAAAATGGATGTCTTAGATTTTTTTTTTTTTTTGCTGACCTCAGTTCTGCATTACTCATGAACTTGCTGAGTCTTAATGTTGGCGGTTTCGAGTTTCTGACCATCACTTGAAGTAGAAGAAGAGAGTGCAGGCAGAGTGGAGTGGGTGGGGGATGCGTGACAGAAGGATTGCAAGCAAAAGTGAAAGGGAAGATTCTACAAGGACGGTAGTGAGGCCTGGATCCGGAGGCGGAGCTGGAGGTGGCAGAGCGGGAAAATGCAGAGACTTCCGTTTGGGAGTGACCAGGATGTACGGGATTAGAAATGAGTATATTCTCAGGGGCAGTTCAGATTTAACGGCTTGGAGATAAAGTAAGAGAGACAAGGTTTAGATGGTTTGGTCATGTGCAGAGGAAAGGATTTGGATTCTGTTGTAACAGAAGAGGACATGATAGAAAAGCCAAAAGAAGAAGAAGAGTTTCTGATAGTGCTGGGCGCGTAACGCGATAGCGGCGGTTAACGTTAACTGATCCGAAAAAGACCCAGAAAGAGATCATGTTTACGTGACTCCGGATTGTTAAAATGAGTCTCTAAAGTAACGCTAAACTTTAAAAAACAGAGGCACACATACGCGGTACACAGGTACGCTGGTTATTTGTAGCGCTGCTCTTTACATTTAATGAACAGACCTCTCCAGTTTGACTGTAGGCGCGCTAACCGGCGCTTAAAGGAGCTAATGCAGCTAACGGAGCTAACTGGTAAAATGGTGCCTGGACTCCGGTGTCGCGGCACGTAAACATGACGTCGCGCACGTCTTTTTCCAGTCAGTCGTCATGGAAACTTGTCATTTTTTGTTTCCCATGTATTACATCGTTTTATCAGCCAATGGTTTTGTCCACATCCTACAGTTGTAACTGTACATTAATTTAGTTTTTGGGTTTTTTTTTGGTTTAGGAAATGGAGAAGAGGCGAAGAATAGAGGACAGCTACAAATCGGCCCTCAACGAACTGAAGAAAAAGTCTCACTTTGGCGGTCCGGACTATGAAGTATGTGGTCACTGTAACTTATCTCCATCATCATACATCATCAACAACACCTAACAGCTAACGCTTTCTCTAAATGTTACTTGCAGGAAGGCCCAAACAGCCTCATTAATGAGGACGAATTCTTCGACGCAGTCGAGGCTGCTCTCGACAGACAAGACAAAATCGAAGAACGGGTGAGCATAAAATGAGAAAGTGTTTAATCTACACTAGTGCAGTACCCGTAGGAAGTGTGTATTCCTATAGTAGGAGCTGAAGGATTTTCCAGTTATGGTAATGCATGATAAGGAACGTAAAGGCTAACATAATACAAACACTGTGCAGCCTCAACAGCTAGCTACGCTAATGCTAATCGAAAATGAAAACATTTGCGTTGTGCCTAATGAGGTTGCACAGTGTTTGTGTTATGTTAGCCCTACGCTAATGCTAATCGTAGCCTCGTTAGCTTACCTTTGGAAAACGGTTTGCCAAGTTAGCCGCAAAACAGTAGCATGCTAATGCTAAATAAATATGTGCTTGCGTATTGGTGAATGGACACCGACTTTCAGTACAACACCATGTCCTGCATTGAACTGAGTGAAAATGTCTCACCCACCGTGAGGACAGCCTCTTCACTCCCACCTCCCCGCACCAGACAGCACAGCTACTGCTGATGAGCCGCTGCCTGCCTGGTATAGCGATAAATCAGCGAAAATTAAAATTAACTTAAAAAAATTTGAAAATCAAGGATGCACACCATCGGGCCATGCTCAACCCATATCCAAAGACTTAGGGCGATCTGACTTAAGATCAGCGAGATATGTCCGTCACAGACAGACAGACACACAGACGCAACTTGTTTTACAGATAGATGATAGTTACTTCTTGACAAACATGACACAACTCACTGTTGTGCTTCCAGTGCCAAACCGAGAAGACGAGGATACAGAGGTCCAGTCCTGTTCCGCCTGTGGACGTCCACTCCAACACTGGCTCGCATAGATTCTCCAACAAGGTAATTGAATCCCTCACGCTCAGTGAACAGCGCGACAAGTTACGTTCATCGCCTGCATTTCTACCAATTTGTTATTTTCTTTCCTGATTACCGTCGTTTTTATTTTGACACCTCATCACGTTTGTGCAACTCTTGTCTCTTCCCTCCTTTGTTTTGTTTGTCCAATCGGGTTCCCGATTGTCCCCATAGCCTCGTTATAGTCAGTCCTCCCCCGCTCTCGTAGTCAGGTCCCTTCCTCGTGATGACCACAGATTCAGCACAGAGGTAACTTTTCACTCACACGGTTTAAACTAGTCCCTCCTCCTTCTGTGTTTTTTTTTTTCCCCCATGTTCACATAATAATTGTGCAGAAACTGCATGAGTTTGTTCAAGAATATGTTGCATAAGTTTTAGGCAGAAAGCATGAGCTCTTGTTATATCTGTGTGTGATATACAGTATAGTAGGGCTGTAATTCAGGATATCTATGCAGTAAATGGGACACAGGATTGATTTATTATTCATGGTTTTATATGACCCTTGTCAATGTCTAAGATTATACTTTACTTATACATTATTATAATGATATTTATATAACACAATTACAGCGTTTGCTTTCATTTTTTAAATTCTTTTATGTTCTATGCCAATTAAAAAAAATGTCCATCCTTGATTAGAATATAGATATAATATAGTGGCTGGCAATTGTCTTTTTTTATACTAAGCAGTTGACGTTATATTGGTGCATTTACCACCAAGCCATAACCAGCCATTTGAAAAACATTTATACATATATACATATATATATATACACATATATATGTGTATATATATATACACATTTATATATATATATATATACACACATATATATATATATATATATATATATATATATATATATATATATATATATATATATACACATACATATACATACATACATATATATATATATATATATATATATATATATATATATATATATATATATATATATATACACATATACATATATATATATACACATATACACACACACACATATACATATATATATATATACACATATACATATGTATATGTTTGTATATATATATGCACATATACGTATATATATGTATATATGTATAAATATGTGTATATATATATATATATATATACACATGTATACATATATACACACACACACATATATATATATATATATATATATGTATATACACATATAATGTGCAGTGTGTAATTTTTTTGTCTATGACTGTATATATTCACTCACATAATATAATCTGAGGTTGTCATCAGTGGATGTAAACCTCTCCCTTCTGTCCCTGACCTGATGTAACAGGTGGAGGAGATGGTGCAGAATCACATGACCTACTCGCTGCAGGATGTTGGTGGAGATGCCAACTGGCAGCTGGTTGTAGAAGAGGGAGAAATGAAGGTATATCCATTTTTTTTTTGTATGTTTGAAATCTTGTCCTAAATACTCTCTCTCTGACAGTTTAGAAAATATATGACATTTGACCCTGACGTGTGTGTGCGCAGGTGTACAGGAGAGAGGTGGAAGAAAACGGCATCGTTTTGGACCCACTGAAGGCCACCCACTCAGTGAAGGGTGTGACCGGTCATGAGGTCTGTCACTACTTTTGGGACACCGCCTATCGCAACGACTGGGAGAGTAAGTGTTTTAAAGGACAACTGTGGAGGGTTTTCACCCTAATGAAACAGCTTTTTAAATCACTGTGATCGTTAAAAATGTCTTGTTGTGGGGAGATGGGGTTACTAACGGAAACAGTGTACACTAATCGAAACTATTCTAATGTTGCTGTCGGACGAAATGAGTCTAACATACCTGGCTACCAGTTTGTTAAGCTCGGTCTGAGACAAAAAAATGATAGTTTCAGTTGAATTGATTGCATGGCTATGGAAGCCCGTTTCTATGGAAGCCCGTTTCTATGGAAACCCGTTTCCGCCACTTAGGGGGAAAAAAAATGCAAGATGCCAAGTCAAAATTATGAGATAGAAAGTCATAATTATGAGAAATGAAGTCGTAATTTTGCGATTTAAAGACATCATTTTGAGATTTTGAGATAGGAAAGTTGAAATTATGAGATAGAAAGTCATAATTATGAGATAAAAAGTCGAAAATATGAGATAGGAAAGACAAAATTATGAGATAAAAAGTCATAATTATGAGATAAAAAGTTGAAATTATGAGATGGAAAGTCGAAATTATGAGATAGGAAAGTCATAATTGTGAGTTAAAAAGTCGAAATTATGAGCTAAAAAGTCGAAATTATGAGCTAAAAAGTCGAAATTATGAATTAAAAAGTCGAAATTATGATCTAAAAAGTCGAAATTATGAGATAGGAAAGTCATAATTGTGAGATAAAAGTCATAATTATGAGATGGGAAAGTCATAATTGTGAGATAAAAAGTCAAAATTATGAGATAAAAAGTCGAAATTATGAGATAAGAGGTCGGGATTACTTGACACTGACGTGTCTTTCGTCCGGGGCATAATGTACATTTAACGTAGAGATTATTTCCTTTTAATGTACGGAAAAGTGGCTTCTTAGGATTAACCGGGCTCGCTCTTCAACATGTTGTTCATCATGTACCCACTTGCGTCGTAATCTTGATTTAGTCATTATTTAAAAACCTGCATGTTCTCCTTTGCCTTCAGCCACTATCGAAAACTTCAACGTCGTGGAGACGTTATCGGAAAACGCAGCAATTGTCTATCAAACGCACAAGGTGAGACAAGATGCACGGTGTCGCAGATAATCGTACGTCTTATGTATATATGAGCTGATAAATCTGACAAAGAGAGGTTGTGTGTGTGTGTGTTACAGCGGGTGTGGCCTGCGTCTCAGAGGGACGTGCTGTACCTGTCCGCCATGAGGAAGATCGTAGCCAACAACGAGAACGACCCGGACACCTGGCTGGTGTGCAACTTCTCTGTGGATCACGACGACGCGCAGGTGGAGCCTCCGCGGCACACGCCCACTTTTTTAATTAACATCATTAATGACACCAAAGTGTGTCATTCTTTATTTAGTATTATTCTTTTTTATTTTATTTTTTATTCTGTGTCTGGTCACACATTTCGCAGGCAACCAACAGGTGCGTCCGTGCCAAAATCAACATCGCCATGATCTGTCAGACCCTGGTCAGTCCACCAGAGGGCGATAAAGAGATCAGCAGAGACAACCTCCTGTGTAAAATCACCTACGTCGCCAACGGTGAGTGAGCGTTTGTGATCGCTGTGTCTGAAACCAGTGCTCTGCCTATGGAAGTTTCTCAGATAACTGACAAATGCAGTAAAGTTGATGTTGTTTGTTTGTTTGTTTGTGTGTGTGTGTGTGTGTGCAGTAAACCCAGGAGGCTGGGCTCCTGCCTCTGTGCTCAGGGCTGTGGCAAAGAGAGAATACCCCAAGTTCCTCAAGCGCTTCACCTCCTACGTGCAGGAAAAAACCGCCAGCAAACCCATCTTATTCTGAAACTCACAGGTAAAAATAAAACACACACACACCAGCAGTAACTCAGGTGTGTTGGAGCAGGGAAACGCCTAAAACATGGAGTGAGAAACCCTGGACTAGCAGGACCAGGAATTACTTTTTAAATTTTTTTTAAGTATATCTGATATTTTATATCAGAAAACAACTTTTGATTAGTTCTGTCAAGCAATAGCAGTGTTTAATGGCATCAACGTTAACGCACGACGCGTTTCCATGACGACTGACCGTAAAAAGACGCATGTGACGTCATGTTTACGCGACTCCGTATTGTTAAAATGAGTCTCTAAAGTAACGCTAAACTTTAAAAAAAACAGAGGCACACATACGCAGTAGCACAGGTATGCTAGTTATTTGTAGCGCTGCTCTTTTCGTTTAATAAACAGACCTCTCCAGTCGACTGTAGGCGCGCTAAAAGGAGCTAATGCAGCTAACGGAGCTAACTGGTAAAACGGTGCCTGGACTCCGGTGTCGCGGCACGTAAACATGACGTCACGCGCGTCTTTTATGGGTCAGTCTTCACGCGTTAACCTTTTACACAGCACTACTTTCGATACTTAAGTACAGTAAAATCTTCTAAATACTTTTATCCCTTTTGAGGTACTTTAATTTAATATTTGTCAAATGTTTTCCGTGTTTCTCTTCCACGCAGACGACTCTCCGTGAAGATACGACCACCTCCCGTCTTCCGTCACCGCTCTGCTGCCATGACGACGAGGCACGTTCACCAATTAGTTTCATTTGAACCACGAGTGGAAAAGACCTTCATCCCGCCAGATGGCCATTAAAATATATATAAAATATATAATGTATTTTTGCGCCCATTTAACTAAAACGGCCGTCCTCGGAGCAGCTCCTTAAAGCACAGCCGAGGTCATCTTCGATGGTCACGTAGAGAGGACGGTAGCCGTCACGTCAAGACTGTTCTCTGATAAGTAAATGTACGTATGTTCTATAAGAAGTTTATATCCTGTGTTGATTTGTCTTTTATTTGCGTAGTCGTTGCTCAGCCTTCTGTATATGTTTTTTTTGCGTTTTGAGTGGTTTTTTTTAGGGCCGTCATCGACCCGGTGACCCCTATGACCTGAGACTTTTTTCTGACCGCGCCGCTCTCATGAAAGCGCCTCGCGTCGGGCTGCCCGACGGAGCGACGACGAGTCGAGCCTAAGAGTACGTTTCCCGCGTTCGACGCGTTAAAAAAACGCCGCGTACGTGCACATTTAGAGTGTTAGATGAAATGTAAATAGCGTCGCTAACATTTTTTTCAGCGAAAGGTTCCAGAGCTTTGGTGATATTTTTTTCGAGTCGTGCCCCGGATGCCTTAGCGTTTGCAGGAAGATGTAGCTTCAGGCGTTTCGTCACAGTGCGCCTGTGACGTCGCTAGCGAAGTGCCTCATGGCTTTGTTCCCCGTTATTACGTTTTCAGCCGCGTTTCTCTCTTCTGAGTTAAAGTAAAGCACATATTTTGATGACATATTCTGGGGGATTTTTTGTTGTTGTTGTTAAACTTGTGAAAGATATGGACACTGTGATAAACTGAGGTTCCCAGTGCTTTATCTCGTCATTTCTTGCGTCCTATGATACATTTGCTGAGGGCTTAAGTGATTATTTGTTTGTTTCCCCCCCCCCCCCCCCACAGTATTGTCACTTCAACCTCTCAGTCAGTATTTCTGGTGTTTCCTACATGTGCTAACCCATGGTTATGTTACCGAGTAAGCTTGGGACGATATATATGAAAACATTCACACCAAAAATAGCTGCACTTGCATTAAAAAGCAAATTGCGAGCTCTTAAATGCATTAAATTGAGATTTTTTTTAAAGAAGAAACACAGATTTTAGTCCATAGCTGTTTTAAAATAATAATAATAAAAGAGGAATAAGCCTTTTATATGTACTTCAGGAAAGGGCCTCGCTTTATGGAGGCTGCCATCTGGTGGATGGAACCAGTCAGAGTGCAAACAAATAAATACCTTCAAAATAAATCACTCCTACTGTATTTTTAGTGATCAAACTCCAGCGAAAACGTAATCCTCCTCGGCAGCGGTCAATTAACAACAAAACAACAACTCGTATGTCGTCCCATCCTTACTGCTCACACATGCTGTCACGGGGCTTTGGTCTGGCTTTTTCACACAGGTCACAGGAGGAAAAGCTCAGGTGAGACTGACGACGTCAAAGTTATCAGTAACACCTGTGCTTTCCCTGCTCACGTTTGCCGAGTTAGGCTTAAAATTAGGTTTTAATTTACATTTCATTCATTTTCCCATTTTTTTTTTCTGCACTTGTCATGGTCATGTGCTCTTTCAACTTTTTGGCATCCGATTGATTCACCGTCACGTTTCACTTTCAAACCTTTTGCATTTCAGAGTGTACAAAGGTGTGTGTGTGAGAAACTAAAGGAAAAAAGTGACATCGGATCAGAGCTCGTTCACCTAAACCTAAACTCCTAGACATTTCTTAGCCGGGCTGAATGTAAATTAGTTTTTTGTGTAAATAATCTGTTCATACTAATGCTGTGGGATCAACTTTAAAGGTGTACTGTGATAGCGTGGCACTTGTGTTGCGTTTAAAAAGTGAAATAAATAAGTTCATCCTCCAGGTTTCCACGTGTGGATCTATATAGCACCTGTAGGAAGTATGTATTCCTTATTTTTCAGTTATGGTAATGCATGATAAGGAACATAAAGGCTAACATACACAATACAAACACTGTGTTTTCATTTTTCGATTAGCATTAGCGTAGCTAGCTGTTGTGACAGTCAGACATGCCAGTCGACCTCGTGCTTAATGAGGTTGCACAGTGTTTTGCATTATGTTAACCCTACGCTAATGCTAATCGTAGCCTCGCTAGCTTTGGAAACAGGTTTGCCAAGTTAGCCGCAAAGTAGTAGCATGCTAATGCAAAATAAATGTGTGCTCGCGTATTGGTGAATGGACACCTCTTCGTTTCAGTATAACACCATGTTCTGCAGTGAACCGTGTGAAAATGTCTCACCCAAATGAAAATCAAGGACGCACACCATCGGGCCATGCTCAACCCATATCCAAAGTCTTAGGACGATCTGACTAACGGTCAGCGAGATACGCCTGTCACAGACACACATACAGACAGACACAACTTGCTTTATAGATATTGTTGTGTTGTACACAGAGATACAAAAAAGAGACTTCAATTCAATTTCAAGGAAATATTTCGTTTATGTCTTAAATAAAACACTGTACAATATTTTGACACAAACATTTTCAAATTGATTATTCTAACTAGCACATGCTAAGGCTCAACGTCTGAGACACCGCTGTGAGATAAGGCCACTTCAGAGCTTCGCTGCAGAAGAATCTGCACTTCCTGTTCTGACCTTTTACACCCACGCTCATTCACATTCACCTCAGATGTAAAAGTTCAATATATTAATTCATATGGCTTTAGTTTTCCCATGATCCTTAGCGGGGGGGGGGGGAAGAAAGAAAGAAGCAACCAGCCTCTAAGAGAAGAGTCCTTCAGTTCACGGCTGCAGCGTTATTCAAGAAGGATTGTGCAAGAAGTGATGAACACTGAGACAGTAACACATACATTCAGGCGGAATTTTAAAAGCTCCCGACTTTACGACTCTTCAGAGGCTTTAGCCGAGTACCCGTCAAAGACTGAGGCTACGTCCATACGACTACATTTGCTTTTTAAGACGAGGCGACCCATGTTCCAAACTAAGAAACCTAAAAACGTACATCATGTGACCACAACAGTGTAAACAGGAACCGGGTTAGATGCTTAGATTCAGAGCATTCCATTAATGTGGAACGATAAGGGGGGGGAGGGTAAGCTCAGGTGTGTGACATTCAGGACAGTGTGTTGGTAGAAACTGAATTTACTACCTGTAAGTATGTTAGTAAAGGTGTATTATCTCTTTAAAATTAAAATAGTTTGGTTTCCGGGGCTTTCATGTGTACTTTAGGCAGAGGTGTCTACTTGCACCATGTTACAGCCATGATGGGCATGAATATTTTATTATTTGAGTTCCAGCAACTATTCATGATCATATTTAAAAAAAAGTAATAATAATAAAGAATAATAAAGAGCATGTCTTTTTTTTCTCCAATGAAAATTTACAGGGTTCAATGAATGCATCTTGAAGCTGCTCCTAAGCTCAACACACTGCGGACCCCAAAAAAGTATTAAAATTTACCAGGGTCATTGAATGCATTTTGAAGCTCGTCCTCCTAGGTCAACACACTGTGGACCCTGGAAAGTATTAAAATTTACCAGGGTCATTGAATGCATCTTGAAGCTGCTCCTAAGCTCAACACACTGCGGACCCCAAAAAATTATTAAAACTTACCAGGGTCATTGAATGCATCTTGAAGCTGCTCCTCTTAGGTCAACACCTGCGATACAAATACTTTCCAGATAATTTAGCATTTTGCTTGAAATGTCTGTTCCTAGTTTTTACGGACAGACGCAGCCACAGCGAAAGCTGACTCCAAAGATAAAGAGCAATATTATTTTTGGCGTGTCCAAATGTCCATGTGCGGCACTGTAGTAATGTGGACGTAGCATAGGCTAATCGAAACTTTTGTCACGATTCCCCCGTTTTCTGAAACATTAGTGTTAAAACACGCAAGGCGATTTAAAATGTTGCAGACGTATGGCACAAGTAAATAAATAATAACGACTTGCCGGCTCCTCTGCAATCAGCAGGGGAGACACGAAGTCAACACACGGTCAGTACGTTTACATGACAGTTGAATTCTGAGTAAAACCTTACCTCCCACTGAAATTGTACACCTACATCTAATTTGGTGGACACACCTCATCCAACCAATGAATTCCCCTTCAGTGCTTTTACACTGGGGCACGGACAGTTATCCCAACTGTACATGTAAACGTACTGAGTGTCTGTCAACAAGAAATTGGTCTGGTTATCCGTCTTCCACAGGTAGTAGCTGCAGCGCGTCATCAAGTGACCCCCGTCCGTCAGCGGTCACAGCGACGCCCTGCACCTGTATCCACGACATTCACTAACTCACTCCGAGGGACGGACGCCGCTTCACTGTTTCACGTCTCCGTTTTGAGATGATTCCGACAAGTTTGTTCTAGATCTAGGACGAAAAGGAAAACAAAAAAACAGAGCACATCAGCACTTGCATAGAAAACACATAACATTTACAGCAAATGTCTGCGTGTGAAATGCTTGCTGACCTGTTGTGGGTCATGTGACTCTTGACTAGGTGTCCAGCAGCTAGAGCCGCCATCAGAGAGAGCTCTCCTGCCAGGACGGTGCCACAAACTATACGGGCCAGTCGACGGGCATTCTCACACGGCTGGTCTGGACTGCTACCTTGGACACCGAGCATCTAAAAGACAGATTAGAATAATACATCGCTCAGCGTCTCGTTACTGCGAAGGCTTTAGACCAGGGTTTCTCACTCCTGGTCCTGGGGAGCAGGGTAACATGCAGGACAGTGGCTTCCCAGGACCAGGAGTGAGAATCCCTGCTTTAGACGAATCCATGGGTCAAATTCCAGGACTTTTCATGAGGACGTGGAGTCGGCCGGTCAGAAATAGATGCATTAAAAATGTCGATGCTTTAATCCATATTTGGTGAATTCTTGTGTGATATTTCTAAATGTTAAACTCCAAACATCTGACTTTTAAAATGCCGCTCTACGGATCAGAACCGCTACACCCCTAACTGATTTTAACCCACAAATCTTACATAAGTATGACTGACAGGTTACCTGTAGACAGGCCTGCTGTGGTGGCAGGTTGGTGCCTCCGCCCACTGTACCCAGCTCTATGGAGGGCATGGTGCAGCTGATGTACAGATCTTCTCTATGTGGACCAGCAGGCTCCATCTGAGTGATGCAGTTCGAGCTCCCCACTGTCTGAGCGGGATCCTGAAATAGTCACATTAGTCTTTTAAGTGTGAGAACGAAGATAAAACTGTAAAGATAGAGGCCTGGTTCCTTTTTACAGTACGTTATGTTGCATAACTTCTCGGGTACTGCATCATGGAAACATATCCAGTATAGGTTTTGCCCTGTGGAACTGCACATTCATCCATATAGATTTAAAGGGGAAAAGTTCTATTCTTGGCACCACAGTGCAGCACAGAGTTCTACACAAACTTCCAGCCTCAGAGGATTTATCTGTCCAGTGGATACATGTTATATATGACGGCAATGTGCCTGCTAGAGCCTGCAAATTATCACTTTTCCAAATGCTAACTGCTGTTAGCTCCCAGTAGCCTCTGTGGCTGATGTCATTTCCTGTCCATTAAGTTTCGTTTTACTTTTTTTTTTAAGGTGGACCTAAAGAGATACTACTAATCTGAGTGTTCTGAACAGGGCTGTTTTGGCAGGGTGATTGAACTGCTGTGGTGCTTCATCCGTATTTTGACCAAAGCATGTCACAGACATGTTCATTAGGACACCAGGGAACTAGTTTACCTTGGAGAAATATGGTATAATATGACTCTTTTAAATGATGTGCGAATGTGAAGTTTACCTGTCCACAGGCGATGTAAATGGCTGCTACAATGTTGGCTGCGTGTGCATTAAAGCCTCCTATACTTCCAGCAATGGCCGAGCCCACCAGGTTCTTATTGATGTTCAGCTCCACCAGAGCAGCTGCACTGCTCTTCAGCACCTGCACAATCAGACAAAGTAAAACAGCTTATTGGTGTGAAATGTGTGATTTTTATCAGCAGCAAAAATAAACTCCACAGTTACAATATAAAGAACATAAAGAATATAAAGTGCTTTTACCTCTCGTACCACCTTTGCAGGGATGGTGGCCTCACAGACAGCAGCCTTGCCGCGGCCCAGAATCCAGTTTATGGCAGCAGACTTTTTGTCGGTGCAGAAGTTGCCGCTGACTGACAGCAGCTCCGTGTCTGGAAACTGCTGCTTGAGTCGAAGCAACGCCTGTTCAGTTCCCTGATAAAAAAGACAGCACTGTTGACTATTTAAAAATACAAAAAAAACGTATCCAAAATTCATATATCCGTTTGAAAATTGGTGGGAAACTGCAAACTTGACCCTTTAAATCCTGTAATCTCAAATTATACAGCCTAGACATCCATCAAAAAGAGCTGCTGGATGTCCTCAATTGTTGTTGACTACCGTGTTGTCACAGACACCCCCACCCACCGAGTTAAGATACTGTTCTCAGGCTAAACACAAGCCTGACCCAGTGCTTTACCATTCAAAACCCTTGCGTACTGTACCAACACGGCCCGTACCATGATGGAAACACAGCATAAGTGACCACTGAATAAGAGCGGATCATACCTTTGAAAGCATGTTCATGCCCATGGCGTCCCCCGTCTGAGACTGCAAGCGAAGGTACAGGTTCCTCCCAGCTACGCTCACCATCAGCTTCTCCAGACGAGCAAACCTAGCACGAGTAAAACATCCATGCAAGTAAGATGTGAGCATCCGAACGTATCATTTCATAGATGCGAGTATTCATCCTGTTTTTGTTACAAGTCACATCACAGCGTTTCCTCTGACCTGCTGGTCTGGTCAAAGACCTCTTTGATTGCACTGAACCCATCCAAGGTCTCCAGCCAGACTTTGACCTCCGCAGCCCGGCACGCTGAGGGCAGCCTCACCACAGGACCTCGGGTCATGCCATCAGCTAGGATTCTGCTGTGGCAGCCCCCGCTCAGCTGGACAGGAAGGATGTTAAGAGTCAGCACAACGTACACATACACAATCGGGGAAAGCACAGCGAACGCGAAATCTCCCTCACTCACAGAAATTGCTCTGCATCCCCTGTTCGTGCTGGCGACCAGGCAGCCTTCTGTGGTCGCCAACGGAATGTGGAACTGCTTCTCATCCAACAGAAGAGGACCGGCCACTCCTACTGGCACCGGCATGTACCCGATGACATTCTCGCAGCAAGTACCCAACACCTACAGGCCAAGAACATAAATATAAGCAGAATACAAGTGCAACATGGACACAGAAACATTGCCTCTGTCCAAAAGTGACTTCACTAGCAGTCAATTTTATTTTATAAGTACACGTCTTGCCAAACCTTAGAATAGTCGTAGTCCTGGTAAGGCAGACGGGCCAAGGCGGAGGAAACGGGCAGCTTTGGGGACAACATTTCCCTCCTGATAGCCACGCCCCTCTCTGGAGTCTCCAATAAAACATCCACTTTATAGCTTGGGATGGTGCGTGAGGTTACCAGGTTTATCACCTCTGCGTTGCTGAGGAAACGAGCACCTCTCTGGAAAGCATCAAGAATCAAAAAACAGCAATGAATTCAACCTTCAGCGACAGACAGAGGTCATTCGCTTTGTGTCCATTTAGGATTTGTAACTGCAATGGCAGCTTGCCTGGGGATCCATGAGGATGGTCATACATTCCTCCACTGTCCGCCGCTCTGCACTGGAGTCGCTTAGAGGAACGGAAGGTGTGAGAGCAACAGACTCTGCAAAACATGGAGTGCCATTTCCAACCGAGGCTGCTGGAGCTGGAGTTACTTCTGCTGTTAATGATGAAAGACATAGTTGGAGACAATATTAACCCATTAAGATTCACCAAAACTACTTTGATAATTTATTAAGGTTTAAATTCGTTTTTTTTGTTACCCTTAAGGGATTTCAAGAAACAAATCAATTGAGACAGCCATCTACAGATTAATCTAATATAAAAAAAATAATAATTAGTTGCAGACTGCAGTCCCGATTACAATAACATGACATATATAATGGCCTCCAAAGCACAAGTAGTGTTTAAAAAATGGAATTCTAACTCCAGAGGCCTTTGTAAACAAGTTTTACTTGTTTTTTATTTTACCTCAGGTGCTGAAGCAGATAGAAACAAGCATTTACAACAAAAGCCAAACATTTGTTTCTCGCAGTTTAAGAAGATGACAACCAGGACATAGTGCGACAGTAATCTCAATCAACTGCTGCAGCGTGTGTGTGTGACATATTACAACCTCTTACAACACTTTGCCAATTTAATAAGTAACAGATCATAAAATGTCTATTTTCGTTTTACTGGGAATCACATGCTTTATGATATGGTGCAGAAGTCAGTAACACAGGGAATTTTTTAATTATTCTTTTAGCATGAGAACTGAAATGACAACCAAAGCATGCTGTCCTAATTGATTAAAGCTAATGGTTGCAATTATAAGTCTCACCCTTGACTCCGATGTCCGTGCCAGCCTCAGGGGAGGGTTTAGACTCTGAGACGGCTTCCGAAACAGTTGGGTTGGTTGCCGAGATAACATTTGTGGTCTTCTGAAGTTTCTGCACTGGGAGGTCCCTCCTGCAGCATTCCCCGACTCCCCAGGGCTTCTGGGAGTGAGGGGAGCCGATTATGGGACTCTTGAGGGACAGGGAAGACTCTGTCTCCGTTTGCTCAAAGAAGACGTACTTGACGGCGAGAAGCAGGGCAAGGCTGAGGGTTATGACCTGCTCCAAGTCGATACTGACATTAGGCATAGAGAGAAGTCGTATATTAGTAGTCAATACGCCATACATATACACATAATAATCAACCTTCCTTCAATTCGGTACCTGTTGAGCTTCAGAGGCCATGTAGAACCATCAGCCTCCAGCCTCTTGGTAATGGGCCCCTCCACTGTTCGATTGTGACCTGGATTTTCAGATGCTAGACGGGTATGAGCATGAACCAAGGCTAGGCCCAGTGACTGAGGAAGAGATGATGAAATGCCATAGTCAGAACACATTTCTTAGTAAGGGATAAGGAGTCAGAATAGCAAAATCATTGAATGAAACAAGGCAATGAAGACCTTTTCTGAGATATTCTCTGATCAAACGTTTGCATATCCTTAGTTCTCAATACTGCATATTGCCATATATCGCATCAGTAACAGCTTTATTTATGTATTTATTTTTTAATAGTTGTGCTATATAGATGGAGCCCCCTATTTCAGTCAACTACCTTTTCTCTTAGGTGTCTTTGACAGTACTCGGTATCAGTATGTGAGCCAGTAACTGAGAAATCATTCAAAACAACATACAGGTGTGGAAACTTTCCCTGAGCGGCTACTTAAACTTGTGTAGATATTAACATTTAAGGTTATATTAACTGGGTGTTTTTCGGTTATCATGATGATTTTGACACTACAGAACTGCCAAATATTAGTACTTCACAAATTGTGCTAAGGGTGTGTACATTCAGTGCTGCTGAATTGTTTCTCACCATGATGATTTTAACCCTTTGAGTAACAGGGTTTGGCTTTTTGTCCTCCTCTTCAGCAAGGACATGGGCAAACTGGCTTAGCTGCCAGATTGGACGACCCTCGCGGCTTTCCCTGGAAAGCTGTGCACAAAAACATACAAAAGTGTGTTGTCAGGTGTAATTACACACAAGAAAAGAACATTTGTATTGTGTTGGTTCAACAGTTAATGACTAGTTAGTGAGTGTCAATTCGAAGTACAAATACTTTGTAGGAAAAAAGTGCTGCATATTATGGCATTTACACTATACAATTTCAAAACGAAGCAAGACCTTACTGATTCTCAAATTACCAAAACTGTGCCGCCCTTCTTTAAATTCACACCAGACTCAACTGAAAGTCACCCATCATTCCTACCTCAAGGACTAATGAGACACATGCAGGGAAGAAGGTCATGAAGACCAAGTAATTGGCCAAGACAGACATACAGCCAAAACAGCACATGATCTCCAACTGAGGCACACCTGGATAAAAATGGAGAACCGTGAATTAGTGAGTTTTTCATCAATGACTGATTTGATAAAGAGAACATGGCTGTGATTGTGTTACCTGACATGGTGCCAATCCCAATGACCAGACACTCAACCACAGCGTCCAGGGTGAAGGTGGGTCCCAGGATGGCCATGCCCTGGGAAATATTCTCCCTTACCTCCTCCTGTATACAAGACACAGAACCACAGCAGTAGTCAGTGACTCAATCACTTTTTTTCCCCCCCAACAAGAGTTCATAGATCTTTGCTCTGAAAATCTAGGGTGTGTGACATTACCTGAGAGTTTGAGCTGAGGGCAAATTTGGCCAATGCACAGGCTTTGGATAGGTCAATGAGCAGCAGGAAGAATGGCAGGGCTTCACTGAAGGAAAAACGAAAAATGAATATGAGAAAATTAGCCCCGTCTACATTGATGTGGAGGCAAACGTATGTGAGGTGGCACCTGACAAGTTATAAATTATATAGAGATAATACAAATAGATGTACAGCCTAAAATCTAGTCATGTCTCCGAGCCAGTGGAGGTGGTCTGGGATGCATACATACAACACCAATACGTTCACAATTCAGGGCCATAATTTTAACAATGCTTACCATGATTTCTTCCTATTCCTACCATTAAATCCTATTACATTTTACAGCTGTATTTTTAGTGTATCGATTGATCTCTTGCATCAAGAAATAAACTTTCATGGACTGCTAAATAGTCAAACTAGTTTAAAGGTCAAGTTTTAGTTTTTGTAAACAGAATTAAAGCCTGGACAAATTTACATACAGTGAGAGGTAAAAAAGTGGTTTAACAACATACATACAGGCCCTGTTGTTTATGCATTGTAAAAGGCAAGGCTACACATTCAGTCGAATAGGTAAACATTGTTCATAAATTCTGCAGCGGAAATTTGACTAAAACCCTGGCTAGTCTACAATGTTTTCTTCTTCACGTCTAAGGCTGCAACTAACAACTATTTTTATAATGGTAAATCTCAACTACCGCAGCCCTAAAACAGGCAATAATAATATATTCGTTTTGAGTATGATTCGAAAAAAAAAATCACATGTGCATATGCAAAACTCACTTTAGGCCGGTCAGCTCTTTACCGAAGAAGTGGATGACAACTGTACTGAAAACAAAGCTGGAAAATACCGTAAATAACCCTGCGATACCTGTAAGAAAGGGGAACAAAAAAAACACTCTTTTATGGACATCATGTTATTTTATAGAACAATGTTCAACACGCAGCAGCTCATTATACTGACCCAGAATGTATTTGGAACCCAGTTGTCTGAGATTCTTGAACTGGAAATATATGTAAACGATGGCCATGCAGCGAGTGATTGTTAGGATGATGATGTCACTGCTGTGGATTTTCTGAAAAAACAATTTGAATCAATTCAATTTTATTTGTATAGCATCAAATCATAACATGCATTATCTCAAGGTACTGTACATAGACTAGGGCTGGGCGATATGGACCAAAACTCATATCCCGATATATTAAGGATGAATATCAATATATAATCGATATAATATTGTTTCCGCAGAGTGAGAGCTGTGAAATGAAACGTTCAGTCAAAGCCAAATATGACCCGTAACAAGTAGTTTTACTGAAACCGGCTAGTTCAGTGAACAGTTGGAAAGTGAAGTGTATAAATAATAAACACAAGTTTCTTCACTGGGTTCATGAATAAATCCTCAGCTGTTCAAATAATACAGTGTAAACTGTATGACAAGTGGGCAAGTTCTCCCACTGAAAATGATGACAGAGGTCTGGCATTTTCTTCATTGGTAGAGAGACAGAATGTGGAAAAAAAAAATATCCTGGAAATCACATTGTAGGATTTTTAAAGAATGTATTTGTAAATTATGGTGGAAAATAAGTATTTGGTCACCTACAAATAAGCAGCCAGACCTGTAACTTCTTCTTGAAGAAGCTCTTCTGTCCTCCACTCGTTACCTGTATTAATGGCACCTGTTTTAACTCCTTATAACATTACAGACCTCTGTCATCATTTTAAGTGGGAGAACTTGCACAATCGGTGGATGACTAAATACTTTTTTGCCCCACTGTATGCAATATGGTCGAAATCCACATCCCATTTAAACATATATAGATATATTGTTCATATCGAGGTGGGGAACAGATAGGGGGGAGATAAAGGACAAGAGGGAGATGAGGTACAGACAGAAGAAAGAGACCAGGAGCAGATATACAACAATTTTATCAAGTTATAAGTTACAGGACAGTGAGAGTCAGTGATGAAATGTCAAAACTCACCTCTTCAACTTTGGGGCACTCGTTCCAGGCGCACATCTGGCTGCTAGTTGCCAGGCTGTTCATAGACACCAGGCAGACGGTGAATGCGAGGGTGCCCACTATTACCTCCCATGGGTGGGAGGCCACCAGCAGGCCATGGAGCCTAAACAGATGTCCCAACATGGTCCCACGACACTTTACTGCCACCTAAAATAACAGGCTCACCTGTGGGAGAGACGGACAAACATAACGCCTTGTCATTCCAAGTCAACGAGACGAAACGTAATGTACGTCACGAAACTAAAATGCTAAAATGACAAACCAAAACAACGAGACTGCAACTGAGAGCTGTGACACCGCTATATAGCTTCGTAGTTGTGGCTAACTTCCCTAACAGTTACCAGTTCACAGGGAGTAGAAGTATTCCGGAGCTCCTCGTTGCTGCATGTTTAAAAGACAGGCAATGTCAACGCTCGAGGTAATGTGTGAGGCGTATAGCTCTCGGCTGTGTATGCTAACGTTGAGCACATAAGCGAAAGAGCTTTGGGTTAGCAATAGCCATGTTACGCTGTCACACCCGAAATTACCAACTCCGGCAGACGTCAAGGTCAGTACACCCCCTCCAGAGTCACTTCACTTAAAAATGTATATATATTAAATTCTCGTACTTCCAGTGATGAGTATAGACGTGGTCAAGGCGTCTTTCCCATGATATCGGTGTCTTTCTTTCACTATTTCTTAGCCTGGAAGCTAATCACGTCGTCACGTAACCAACATGGCGGAATGGAAATCCCGACGTCATGAGTACGTCCTACGTCACGTGGGCGGCGTGACGCGTGACGCAGGGTGCAACTGCGCCCCACAGAGGAAATAATAATGACAGTATAATAATACAAATAAATAAATAAATAATAATAATTATACAAAAAATAAATTAAAAAGTTTTTTAAAAAGTGCCGGTAATTATTTCGAGTTTCTACTCGCTTTTTTTTTTTTTTTTACTTTCTTTCAAAAATGTTTTACATGAAGCCCTTCTTCCATTATGTTTAAGCAGTTTTGTCTAAATGCAAGGCTGTTGTTGTTTTTCTTTAAAAAAAAAAAAAGAAAAAAAGACATAGGACGCTTTTTTCCTTAACATGCAATATGGAGGACGAGACCTGACATATAAATAAATAAAGGAATAAATCAATACATAAATGCATACATAAATACATAAATAAATAAATGCTATACATTACTACATTTCTGTATTTATTTATTTATTTATTTATTACTGTTTTTATTTATTGATAGGTCAGGTCTTGTCCTCCATACTTGCATACCCTGTAACTTTAATTATTCATTAGTTTTCAACAGTCAATGTTGTCATCTTGTTGGGTATTTGCATCCTGGTTTTTGCCAAATGAAACATCACTGACACCTGCTTTGAAGCAGATGACAAACAATACAGGGTGCAATTAAAGGCATATGATACAGATGAACAGGTTTTTTAATGATTTAAAAAAAACACACAAAAAAACCCAATGATTTATTTGATACATCCTCTGTATTAGGATATGCATAAATGATGCATAAAAATGCATAACCGGTCTTATCTGCACTGCAGGACATACATTTAATGATATCACATCAAGATCAAAGGTCAATATCGCATACTTACTGTCTCTTGCTAAAAACACAGGATATTTATTGAACCACAGGCCAACTCTATTTAAGATTGGATTTTTATTAGTGACATCTACTGGTGAGACCGCAGACTGCAACTCACTCCTCCCTTTACCAGATGTGTCAGGGAGCTACGGTGGACTTTGCAAACTAGAAAGGAATTACAAACTTGTTTGAGCTTAAGCTCTTGCCGGTCTGTTTGTTCTTGGTGCAGTAGAAAATGGATGCGGCCTCTGGCAAGCAAAGCCCTTGTCTAAAGTACATATAAAAGGCTTATTTCTAGGCTAAAAATAATAGATTATTTTATTTTTTATAGCCGGGTAAGTTTAGCCTCGGGCCAGTTTTGACTGAATATTGGGCCAAAACATAGTATATTCATCAGGCAAATCCAGATTTTTTATTTATTTAATAAACTTTTGTTTTATTCTAATCTAAACTATCCAATCTTGTGCAAAAATGGACTAAAATTGGCCACCAAATGTTACTAGTGCCCTTTTCCTAGGGTTCCAAAAGGGTCCTTCTACAAGGGCTGAGGTTCTACCTGGAACCATTTGCTTCTGAAAAACCCTTTCCCCAAAGAAAAGGTTTTTCAAGGGTTCTTGGTAACACTATTGGTTCCAGTAAGAACCATTTTGATCCAGAGAACCCTTTAAACCCCTTTCCTGAATAAAGGGTTTTAGAAGGGTTCTTGGTGGAACCCTCCAAAAGAGTTCCAGGTGGAAGTGGAACCTTTATAAAAAAGGTTCTACCTGGAGCCAAAAAGGGTTCTCCCTATGAGGACAAGCTTTTATTATATATATATATATATATATATATATATATATACACTTTTATTTCTAAGACTGTACACTCTTAGAAATAAGGGTTCCAAAATTGTCCTTCTACAGGGGCTGAGGTTCTACCTGGAACCATTTGCTTCTGAAAAAACCTTTCCCGAAGAAAGGGTTTTTCAAGGGTTCTTGGTAACACTAATGGTTCCAGTAAGAACCATTTTTTATCCAGAGAACCCTTTAAAACCCCTTTCCTGAATAAAGGGTTTTAAAAGGGTTCTTGGTGGAACCCTCCAAAAGGGTTACCAGCTGGAAAAAGGTTCTACCTGGAGCCAAAAAGGGGTTCTCCTATGAGGACAAGCCGAAGAACCTTATATGATTCTACTTAGCACTTTTATTTCTAAGACTGTAGTACACAATCACTTTAACTTAACCTGGCATGGGGTTGACTAGCAATATAATATCATAGCACGTAATCGTCAAAGGTGCTAATCCATCCATCCGTGGAGGATTATCTACAGCTTTATCCTCCACCGGCGGTATAAGAATGTGCAATATAGAGTTTCTTATATCCTTTTTTTTTTTTTTTCAGCACAACCTGGCTTTTCCAGTTTGTGCCCAGGGGCCCACTGGCTCATAATCCGTCCCAGCATGCAGTGGAGTTCAGGGATGAGCCGATACGATACAGAATATCAGTATGGGTCCGATAGAGGTCAAAATCACTATATTCAATAAGTATAAATAAAAATCAGCAAAAAAAACAGCATTTTTGGGCTCGCAATGGAAACGTCTGTTCTTCCTGTTCTCCGTGACAATGTGCGTAATTGTTCAAACAACATTCTTCCACCGTGCCGTGCCGTGTTATCTCCTGATACCTCCCTACGACTCCCTTCACCTCCTCTTTTCTCTTCTATCAGAGCGGCTTTTGTTCTCACAGACTTGCGCTTTCCGTCGCGTCTGTTGACCTTCTCTCGTTCTTTCAAGAAATGTAAAATGACGCAGGACCAATTTTCGCCTCATTGGAGCAGAGTCAGTGAACGATACGCTGAAACATCTTGACGTGGAATGTGTCGCCGGTAACAGAACATTCATGAAATAACAACACCGTCATTTGAGACCTTTTAAACATTCAAAAATGACCTGTTTAGGACTGATATTGGTATCAATAGATATGTGAGCTTATGTCACTATCAGGCCCGAAAACAGTAATTTTAGACCTTTTTAATGTGCGATTTGCTTATCTTCACAAAATGACCATTTGCTCCAGAATTCAGAGCTTTACTTCTGAAGAAATATGAACTGATTCAAAGAGATTCTGTTGATAGAATTGACAATTAACTGACTAACCCTTACCCGAAGACAGGGTTTTTCAAGGGTTCTTGGTAACACTAATGGTTCCAATAACAACCATTTTGATCCAGAGAACCCTTGAAAACCCCTTTTCTGAATAAAGGGTTTTAAAAGGGTTCTTGGTGGAACCCTCTAAAAGGGTTCTCCTATAAGGACAAGCCGAAGAACCTTATATGGTTCTGCTTAGCACTTTTATTTCGAAGAGTGTACATGTTCCATACCAATAGTGATAAGAGCATTAATAAAGGGTTTTAAAAGGGTTCTTGGTGGAACCCTCCAAAAGGGTTCCAGGTGGAACCATTATGAAAAGGTTCTACCTGGAGCCAAAAAGGGTTCTCCTATGAGGACAAGCCGAAGAACCTTATATGGTTCTACAGCACTTTTATTTCTAAGAGTGTACATGTTCCATACCAATAGTGATAAGAGCATTAATAAAGGGTTTTAAAAGGGTTCTTTAGGAAAAGGTTCTACCTGGAGCCAAAAAGGGTTCTCCTATGAGGACAAGCCGAAGAACATTATATGGTTCTACTTAGCACTTTTATTTTTGGCTCCAGGTAGAACCTTTTTATAAAGGTTCCATCTGGAGCCAAAAAGGGTTCTCCTATGGTTCTACTTAGCACTTTTATTTCTAAGAGTGTACTGTTAATAATAATTGTTCGCATCTTTTTTTATTTTGAGAATTTCAACATAATGCTCATAGTTATTTTACGGACATTTGCCACAACAGCAGCGTTTTATTTGTTATTTTTCAAAGGGTTAGGGAAAGGGTTTTTCAGAAGCAAATGGTTCCAGGTAGAACCTCAGCTCCTTGTAGAAGGACTCTTTTGGAACCCTTATTTCTAAGAGTGTACTGGAGTAACTCGCTTGAATCAATGGTTATATATATAGATACTGGGGAGTGCGTTGTGGATCTGTAAGATATAACCATGTTCTAAGGGTTAAAATATCAGGATGAATAATATCATAGCTAAGATTCCTGTGATCGTAGTCTGGACAAACTGCTGACACAGGTCTACTGTTCCACTCATATTGCATTTTTGTGTGAACCTCACAAATACACTGGCAGATCAGGTTTCTCTGTGTGGTCCGTCCTCATTCCTCAAGTCCAGAAGATCTGGTTTGTGTCATTAGGAATCTCTGCTGTCAGAAGAGTTCAGCCATGTGATTTTCATTCAGCCACTTAAATCAGCTGCCTCCATTTATGTCCAATTTGAGGACGTACTTTTTTTTTTTCTTTCTTAATCACATGTAAAAAAAAAAATCTAAAATTTGAATATGAATCCGGTTCACACACAATATGAAACCTAAGCAACTTTTTTTTTTGCAGCGTTAACTGTCAAACTGGTATAACAGAATCAGAGAGATTTCATCAGCCCCTCCCTCTTCTTTTCCGGTGCTTTTTTTTTTTTATTTTTTTTATTTTTACCAGACACACTCACACACACACACACAGTCTGACAAGTTGAAATCAGAGCGTCATCACGTCTCTATGCTTCTGTCGAATAACAACAGAGAGATGACGTTAAGTTGACTTATTGGCGACGGACGTCTGCAATCGTGCGTAAAAGTGACATTGGCACAGGAGACGAATGTCCAACTTTTAGCAGCATCTCTTCTCAGCGGTAAGTTGTTCATGTAGTTTATGACTTTGTTGTATTAAACAGAGACGTGATGTATTTATCAATGTGTGTGTGTTTTTTAATGTTTTAAAACAGTTGGAGTAAGTGAAACGTTTGGGAAAAACTCTTGACGCTGCGCCGGCACTTGCGCATGGATCAAGGTACGTGTGTTTACAGTGATCCATTCATCCGTTTTTACGCGTGTTTTTTTTTTTTCTGGGGCTGTTTCACGAAACCTATTTAGCAGATTAAGCTGGAAACTCCTTTATTTTTATCCCGAGCAGTCGTGATCATAGACAGACTCGCTTTCACGGAAGCAGTGACAGCAAGGCTGCAACTGTGCTCTCTTTATTTGTTCAGTCATGGTTCGATATTCATATTCATATTCTTATTCATATTGCCATCATATTTCCCTACAGGGAAAATCAAACACTAAAGACTGAGCATTATTTGAATAAGCACACAAATGTCTCGCAGATTTACATAAATAAATAAAGTAGGAGAGGAACATGCAGGGACGGAAAAAGAAAGTTAACCGCAGGGAAAAGAACTTTGATGATGCATTTCTTCAACTCAGGTGCGTCACACAAATACAAAATATACAAAAAAGGTGTAAAATAAAAGAGTAAAAAGTTTTACAAGAGACCCTTAAATTAGACCACATTAAATCCCCCAAGGCACCCCACTGAAAGCAATAATATTGCTTAACCCTTTAAGGTACGACTCAACCGTTTGGTCGACCACACATTTTAAGTCACTATATCTCATAGAAAAATGCATCAAGCTGAACTCACTAACACTAAATTAATGTGACTTGTTCTGTATGTTGGACTTTATGAATCATGCAAAACAGGTTTATTATGAACAGACGTCTCAACCGTTTGGTAGAGGCCTGTATCTGTAATACTGTAGGGCGTAATTAAAAATAATAATAATGATAATAATATTGACTGTCGTTATTGTTTTCATAGTAAATTTAAAAAAAAATGCAAAGAAATAATTTTTCCTTTGCTTTTTTCTTGGTGCGTACCTTAAAGGGTTAATATAATATAATGATTTCAGCATTTATACGTTAGACAGAAGTTAGTCAGTTTATTTTGCTTTAATAATAAAAAATAAATCCCATTATTTGCACATCTGTTTTCACCTGTTCCAACCTTAAAGTTCTATTTTTTAATGCTCTTATCACTGGAACATGTACACCCTTAGAAATAAAAGTGCTAAGTAGAACCATATAAGGTTCTTCGGCTTGTCCTCATAGGAGAACCCTTTTTGGCTCCAGGTAGAACCTTTTCATAAAGGTTCCACCTGGAGCCCTTTTGGAGGGTTCCACCAATAACTCCTTTTAAAAACCCTTTATTCAGGAAAGGGGCTTTCAAGGGTTCTCTGGATCAAAATGGTTCTTACTGGAACCATTAGTGTTACCAAGAACCATTGAACAACCCTGTCTTGTGGAAAGGGTTTTTCAGAAGCAAATGGTTCCAGGTAGAACCTCAAGCCCTTGTAGAATGACCCTTTTGCAACCCTTATTTCTAAGAGTGTACTTATTATTGCCACATTCCCACACAAATACAAGTACGGTCCATAATATTCCTCAGAATACCTTGGTTACAACATGGTTATACTAACACTTCTCCTGTGACCTCATTACGTCATCATTAGCAGCATATCTATTACTCCAAGGTGACAGCAACAGCAAATATTTGGTTAGTAGACTGCATGTGTGTTTTGCGGATAAGATTTTTACCAGGGCCATTTAATGCAACTCGTAGCCTTTACTGTAACCTCAGCATCACTCTGACTTAATCTCATGTGCTGAACTTTTGTTCGTTTACTCTCTTGTGGAGAGTTGTCCAACATTATGTCTGATGTAGAAACATAATCTAAAGTCTGTTTCATAGGTTTGCCTGGAGCAGTAATGGGTTTCTCCCCCATCCCTTATACATGCTGTTAGTATGTTTGAAGCATGATATTGAGATATTGTTCTTCTTCTTTAGGTTTCTGCCTTTAGGGGGGGGGTCACTACAGCGGATCACCTGCCTCATAGATATTGTTCTTCTACACACAAACACCAGATTATGTTGAGACCGGGTGAACGCCATGTAGTGCAACCTGGGAAATGATCACTCTGGGCCGTGAGAACGAATCGGACAAATAACCAATAACAGCATATTGACAGCATATCTAGTGTGAAGTGGAAATAAAAATCAACAATAGGATTTTTCAGAGTCAGTTACACAGAGATGTTCCGGTACTCAAAGTAGTACAATTATGGATTGACAGCTATGGATGTGCATGTATCTGAATTACTGAAAACCAGACTTAAAGGTGCATTATGTAATAAATCTAAAGCAACTGGCCATAAAATCCTCCTAATATGTCACAGAGACTCAGGAATAATGTTCATATAACAAACTGAACTCACCAACAACAACAGTACAGACAAAATATTTGCATTAAAAAAAAATATTTTGCAGACTGCAAATCGTGTTTATGTTTTGAATTCATGTTTTTGGCATGTGGCGCCACCTACCGCCATCTACCAATCATTGCAGTCAGTAGAGTCTCAGCTGCCGAGCGACCACGGGTTGCCAGTTACGTCAAAAGACGAAACCTAAAAGACCTCGGTATTTTGAATTTGAATGCAGTAACCGTTTATGGCCACATTCTTACATATGGCGCCTTTAACTTTACGCACCTCATAATCCTGAATGACCTGCCAATGATCGATTGTGCTTTTGTGAAACAGTCCCCCCCATTCATGTGTCATTTTTGCCATTTTGTCCCCATTGAGTCACACCGTGTCTTCTCTTTTCTCCACAGAATGGTTAACATACTTCAACGACTCAGAAGAAAGCTGGTCATGCCAACGCTGTTTCTGCTGATCCTAAGTCTCTTGTTAGTGGTCAGGGTGAAGTACATCTTCATCACTGAGCTCCCGTCCACCCCAGCGGCTGTGCTCGAGGATCCGTATGTTCCAATTCGGACATTTCACAAGTACAACATCAGCTGCGCGGCCATATATGAAATGGACCCGATCGAGGTGGCCAAATCTTTGGTCATTCGGAGGGGCCACATCGTGGAGGACACGGAAGAGAGTCTTCGTAACCTCACCTCAAACTGCCCGCGATTCATCAAGTCCAGAGGCTACGACAAAGTGTGTACCTCAGACGAGGAGAGAGAATTCCCCATCGCTTATTCTCTGGTTGTGCACAAATCGGCCTGGATGGTAGAGAGACTCATCAGAGCTGTGTACACACCTGATAACATCTACTGCATTCACTACGACAAGAAGTCGTCATCTGAGTTTATTGCAGCCATTAAGGGTTTGGCGAGCTGTTTGCCCAACGTCTTCATCGCCTCTCAGCTCGAGACCGTCTACTACGCGACTTTCAGTCGATTAAAAGCTGACCTCAACTGTCTGTCTGACCTTATGGCGTCAGAAGTCAAGTGGAAGTACGTCATCAACCTCTGCGGGCAAGATTTCCCCCTCAAGTCCAACATAGAGCTAGTGTCCAGACTCAAGGAGTTAAACGGCGCCAACATGCTGGAGTCAAGCCGACCCACCGAGTACAAATCGTGGAGGTTCATCTTTCACCACGAGCTGGTGAGCGCCAACTATGAATATGTAAAAATCCCGGTGAGAACGGACACGAAGAAGGCGCCGCCACCTCACGGCATCCAGATGTTCACCGGCAACGCCTATTTCGTCTTGTCGCGGGACTTCGTTTTGTTCGTGAACTCCTCCGTTGTGGTGGCGGATTTTTTAGCCTGGTCGGAGGACGCCTTCTCCCCGGATGAGCACTTTTGGGCCACAGTCGTGCGGCTGCCAGGTGTTCCCGGGGAGGTGCCCAGATCTGAGCCGGATATCACCGACCTGATGAGCTTGACCAGGCTGGTGAAGTGGCAGTACCTGGAGGAAAACCTCTACCCAGCCTGCTCGGGGGCGCACAATCGCGCCGTTTGCATCTTCGGCGCCGCAGAACTGCGGTGGCTGCTCTCATATGGCCACTGGTTTGCCAACAAGTTTGACACCAACGTGGACCCAATTATTATTCAGTGCCTTGAGGAGAATCTGGAGGAAAAAAGTAAGTTATTCCGGTCATTGGTGGCCCCATCATGCCCTAAGGGTTAACAAAACCATCTGCAGGGATGCCATCGACAATCATTTGAGTAAACCCTTAAAAATGTTTGCAAATGTTGTTAAAGGTGCATTATGTAATAAATCTGAAGCAACTGGCCATAAAATCCTCCTAATATGTCACAGAGACTCAGGAATAATGTTCATATAACAAACTGAACTCACCAACAACAACAGTACAGACAAAATATTTGCATTAAAAAAATAATATTTTGCAGACTGCAAATCATGTTTATGTTTTGAAATCATGTTTTGGCATGTGGCGCCACCTACCGCCGTCTACCAATTGTTGCAGTCGGTAGAGTCTCAGCTGCCGAGCTGCCAGTTACGTCAAAAAACGAAACCTAAAAACGACCCCTGTATTTTGAATTTTAGTGTAGTAACCGTTTTTGGCCACATTCTTACATATGGCACCTTTAACTCCTTTGAAAATTACTGTTTTTGGGCGTTTTTTTTAATTATTTTTTTCAACATGATATTTTGTCATATTCAGGGTATTTTCATTGTTCTCTAATGTTTAATATAGTATAATGTAATATATTATAATAATATATAACATCTGTGTTTATCAGAGATCCTATTTGACTATTTTTTATTTTTTGATGTGTCCAGTCCATAGACATGCTGTAGATTTTATACCACCAGAGGAAGCTCAGGTGTACACGTGCCACAGTTTGAGAACCAAGGATTCTCGAGAAATGTTCATTTTTACGTTCTATGAAAAGCCTGAGTCGTTATTTCTTAATCTTATTTATGGGTGAAATGAGAAAATGTGTCAAAAGTTACAGTGACTGATTTTCTGATTGTAGTTTTTTTTTTTTATACCGACGTGTAAATGATGTAATAAAAAGTGAAATTGAAATAACACCCACGCTTTCGTGTTCGGGAGGTGAATACACTGAAACGCTGCAAGGCCGGAGGCAAGATGAAAAGTTCAAGAGTCTTTATTATTTCCTCTTGAAACAGTCAAACAAAAAAAAATCAGGAACTCTTACGATAGCATAAACCAATTCAACAAACAATTCAAAAGGTCAGCTCGTCATCAAGCTCTGCAGAAACGAGCTGTTCGTCTGAATCGGGCGTGTTGGAGCAGGGCAACGTCTAAAACATTGGTTCTCGAAGTGCGGCCCGGGGGCCAATGGCGGCCCGCAGAAACATTTCTGGCGGCCCGCAATGAATTACAGTTGATAGTTTTAATCCAGGAGGTACTACACTTGTTAAATGTTTATTGGACATTACTGGATACAGACCAATAAGTGTAAACAAAAATACTGGGTATTTACCTGGTTTCTATATGGTGAATTTTTGTGTATTATTGGGTTATAAGCTGGTAATAAGCAGGTAGCTACAGCCCCCAATTACTAGCTATTTACCCAGTAAATATATGGTAACAGAAATGTGTTACTTGGTATTAACCTGTAATTAGAAGGTTAGAACAATGGCCAAAATACTCGGTAATTACCCAGTAAATTATAAAGCGTTATTATATTAATGCTTATATTACTTAACGCTAAACTGTAGAACTGCAATCTGGTCATTAAAATGATTACAAATGGGATTTCTTTCTGTTTTTTTTCCTTTGGCGGCCCTCAGTCCAATGTTGGGTTCCTAAATTGGGCCCTCAGGTATCAAAACTTTGAGAACCCCTGGCCTAAAACATGCAGCACAGTGTTCCCTGAGGACCAGGGTTGGGAAACACACATGGCACATGACAGAGGGACTGGGAACACTATATAACACGTGTGTCAAACTCAAGGCCCGGGGGCCAGAGAGTGATTAATTGGTCTTAAAAATCTGTGTTAAAATAGGTCTACGCTGCTTTAAGGCGTGCGTTGACCATAAACTACATTTCCCACAATGCACGGCGATCGCGTTACCCGCAAAGTGACGGCACCGGACTTGGGACTTATCCATCGATATGTAACGTCACGAGTATACTTTTACCGTAGCCCTACACACCTTCATGCTAACAGATAACGACGACGACATCATTTCACGCCATAACATGACAAACAAGTTGTGATAAAAAAAAAGAAGAAGTCTACACGCAGAAAAGTGAAGTTCATAGCCTATTCATGTGACTCCATGGGCGCCGCCATTATTCTCCGACCATTTTGATGAAGTAGGGCTAGGTCGATCAGCCCCGACTTTGTACTTTCCCTGCAATGACACTCTGGCATTTCAATTTGGAATTTCAAAATATTTCAATGACTGCCCTGACAACAAATTAAACATTTACACATAGCGTATTTACAGTATTGTTACTTCAAAAAATGTCCGTGAAAAACCTGTTCAACCCGTAAGCATTAGGTCACACGCTCGGGGGTTTTTGTTAACACCGCAGTATCACTTTCCTTCCTCCTCGCTCCAGGTTAGTTACAGCAGCTCAGGTGGAGTAAAAGGGAGCTCATTGTGTTCCAGTAAATTATTAATTTTTCGGTTTTTTTTTTGGTTGTATAATGTGTCAGAGAGCGAGACGAGAACCCTGCACCTGTGTGCAACCGTCACATATGTTCACCTCTGTGTCCGTGACTGGATACATGACATGATTATTAGTTAGTTTAATGCAAGAATAAAATAGAACCAGTGTGACATATTTGCACACAATGACTCTGCATTTAACCCATTCGTATTACACACCAGTGAACACACACAAGGTGCATGCAGGAGCATTGGGCAGCACTTATCTGCACCTGGGAAGCAATTGAGGGATTACAACCTGTAAATCATTTCTGTGAATTTACGGCAGAATTTCAACAGTATTAAGATGTTTTTGGGTTTTTTTTTATAAACAGTGCTTTACTGTTAATATTACAGAACATCAATGAAATGATCCATTTGCCCTGATGCACTTTAACAGTGAGCTGACTATAATCTCAAAAACAAAAAGTATCTCGGAATGACTTGAAATTCACCATCATAATAGTCGGTATCGCCCTGAACGAGGATCCGTTGAAAATATTTGCAAACCTCTTAAGGAATAATTTTAATGAATTTTTTAATTTCAGGAAATTATCCATTTGCCCTGATGCACTTTGACAGTGAGTTGACTTTCTTCAAAAAAACAAAAAGTATCTCAGAATGACTTGAAATTTACCATCATAATAGTCGGCATCGCCCTGAACAAGGATCCGTTGAAAATATATGCAAATCTCTTAAGGAATAATTTTTATGAATTTTTGAAACTCAAGAAATGATACATTTGTCCTGATGCACTTTGACAGTGAGCTGACTTTCTTCAAAAAAACAAAAAGTATCTCGAAATGACTTGAAATTCACTATCATAATAGTCGGCATCGCCCTGAACAAGGATCCGTTGAAAATATTTGCAAACCTCTTAATGAAAAATTTTAATGATTTTTTGAAGTTCAGAAAATGATCCATTTGCACTGATGCACTTTGACAGTGAGCTGACTTTCTTCAAAAAAACAAAAAGTATCTCGGAATGACTTGAAATTTACCATCATAATTGTCGGCATCGCCCTGAACAAGGATCCGTTGAAAATATTTGCAAACCTCTCAAGGAATAATTTTAATGAATTTTTGAAATTCAGGAAATTATCCATTTGTCCTGATGCACTTTAACAGTGAACTGACTTTAGTCTCAAAAACAAAAAGTATCTCGGAATGACTTGAAATTCACCATCATAATAGTCGGCATCGCCCTGAACAAGGATTCGTTGAAAATATTTGCAAATCTCTTAAGGAATAATTTTTATGAATTTTTGAAACTCAAGAAATGATACATTTGTCCTGATGCACTTTGACAGTGAGCTGACTTTCTTCAAAAAAACTAAATGTATCTCGGAATGACTTGAAATTCACCATCATAATAGTCGGCATCGCCCTGAACAAGGATCCGTTGATAATATTTGCAAATCTCTTAGGGAATAATTTTAATACATTTTTGAAAATTCAGGAAATTATCCATTTGCCCTGATGCACTTTGACAGTGAGCTGACTTTAGTCTCAAAAACTAATTGTGATATCTGCCTAAATTGGTAGAGTTAGGCAGATATCACAATTACCAAAATGACGTTAGCCTAATAGCATAATTGCTATTAGGCTAACGATATGTGTGTGTTTACCAATCAGGATTTATCATCAGCATTTTGTAAACAGTTTTAAGTAAGTATTTATTTGTGTTTTGATTTAAGGAGAAAATCAAGTAGCTGAGTGTTTTTGTACAGCTGATTGGTGGTTTGGAAAAATAAAGTATGTCTTTGCAGCTTATTGCCGTCCTTGTTTCTCAGAAGTTTTATGTTCTGGCTTCTTTTTTTTCTTCTTTTAGGCTGCATTAGTCTGCTTCAGGCACAGGATTATAGTTAATGACCATTGTGCACGATGACAGAAGCTCGTGGGACTCCGAACACTGTCGTCTCATTCTGTCTCAAGGATAATGTAAATACATTCGATTGTTTCATTCGGTTGCCATGGTTATTCATACTTTTGTATGAACACACACGGAGCTGGATTCTGGAGCGACTGCATGAGTAAAAGCCTTCGCTGCTTGTTGTGCCTTTCAATAAAATGACACTGCTGCCTGACACCTATAGAACGTTAAAGAGTTTTTTTGTGTGTGTGTGTGTTCAAACTGTGACAACTATGATGTGAATATGCAGTCATACAAAAGCAGGTTTATGTGCTTACCTCCGCAACGTATTATTAAAGGAAGGAACTATGAGGCAAGTTTAGTATTAGTCGAGAATTTTGCAGAACTTGTCGGACCTGTTTCCTAACATCAGTGCAATACTGGTTTGACTGGCACTCTCGAATTAACTCGGCCTTTAAAGCTGCAGTGCATAACTTTTGTTGTGTTTGGTTTATCGTGAAAGGAGAGAAGGAGACGTGAGAGAGAAGCCGAGCTTCCCCGGAAGTGAAGATTTTGCCGCATTTATCCAAACAGACTTTTTTGTAATGAAATGTAAAGACAAGTTGATTTTAAAGGACTTCCATTGCAAAATCCTGCCCATTAACCGACACTGATAATAAATAATGAACAAACAAAGAAACAACTAGAACGTAGAACTGAAACAAGGAAATTGTATAATAGCATTTTTATTTACAGTGTATAATATGTGCAAACAGAAATGGAAATAAGTAAATAACACACAACCGGCAGCTATTGGTCAAAAATCCACATGGGACTGAGACAGATACCGGCGTCCATTTCCACAACAGTGCTCTGTTGACCCAGAGAAGCCGAGCTTCCCCGGGAAGTGACGACTTTGCCGCATTTATCCAAAAAGGCTTTTTTTTGCAATTAAATGTAAACACAGAAGTACATAGTTGATTTTAAAGGACTTCCGTTGCTATCACCTCTGTTTCAGTCACACTCCGACCTGTTTGCGGCTCGTCTCGCTTTACTAGCCCGGTGTGTTGCTGTTGCCGCCGACAGTCAACATGACATAAAACGTTGAAAATGACTTCCCGTGTGCAGTTCATTAATGAGATCTAACTGAAAAACACAGACCGTGTGTGTTGCGCAGGACTGCATCTGTGGTGAGAAACACGGTATTTGCGCCGTCAAGGCCAATGAACAGCAGGTGTTGGACAATAACAAAGGTGTCTGAGGCTGAAGGATGTAGCAGCACCTGTTTCCCCACATCTATGACGTTTAATTTTATGTCAAAGGGGACAGTGTGAGAGTCACGCGGCATGCAATGGCTGTCAAACCGTCCTCCCACAGAGAATTTGCATACAATGCTCCAACTCTAAAGTGAGGTCTTTGTTGAGGGTTGATTTAGTCTCTCTGCAACGGTCTATTGGAGAAATCAAAACTTTAGAGTGGGTAGAAGTTTGGTTCCTTATAACAAATCGTCACGCAACAGGAGGCCACATTTGAATCAAAACAAAAATGTACTATTTGTCTATTCAGCTTATTTTTCCTCTTCTTTATATTGCCTTTTATTTCGCTCAAATGATTTAAATATGTGATATAAATGTGATTTTCTGCCACTTTAATCGTTTTTTATGGGTTGTGCTTTTATACTGTTCACGTGTCATTTCAAGAGCATGATTAAGATGTTAGTAAGGGAAGTGTGTGCTTCTTTAAACACAACCAAGAGTGGTCATTTTCCTCCAGTAATTGAGCCACACTGCCTCACAGTGGTCTGAGTATGAACGGCTTTATTTTGCATAATAGATGCCCTTACAGAGACAGTCTTTTAAATGAATATATACAAAAATAAATAAAGATTCAATAAAGAACATTTAAAACATAGCAAAGTACAGTACTTACAGTACCTACGTAGTTACAGTAACTATTATGACTAAATCTGCCACAGGGATGTAAAAATGGAGGAACCATAAGCAGGTATATGACAAATTAACAGAAAGAGTCTTTAATAAATAAAAGTATCAAAAAGGCAAACGGTAAAATTCAAAGCAAAAATCAACAACATGGAGCCAAAAGACAAGGATCATTTAATCGAAAACAGAGTTTTCAAAATAAAACAGGAAGTAAAAAACAAAACAAAATCAGAAACAGAACTGAAAACTCAAGATAAAAACAATACAACCAAAAAAACAGACAGAATAAAAAACACCCTGGATTCATGACATAATGAGGATATTCCTCAAGAAAGCAGTTCAAGTGGTTTATTCTGAGCTCCTTTAAAGCTTTAATGTGAAACCTGATGCATAAATCCATATTTTCACTAGTAAATAATACACTGAATGTTGTTGTCAAACCCCAGGTTCAGTGCAATATGTTACCGGTCCTACACGTGGAAACATTGGTATATAATTGTCTTTGTGTAATTCTGTGTCTGTTGTTTTTGTTACTTCGACCTTGAGTCTGGCAGTGAACTGAACTGCATTGAACCGAACATGATCTTAAATTGTGAAGCTCGTTGTCCTCTAAATTGCAGCCTTTTGTGAATTGCTAATTGGTTTGTTTTAAAAAAAAAAAATATACGCGATTTCCATTTCCGTTCGTCGCAGCGAAAAGTCGGTGTCACTGTGTCGGCCGTTTGCGTTTAAAAAAAACAGAGGACGTCTGTGTGTGTAAATGCGTTGGAGGTGAGTGAGGAGCAAAGGTCAAGGCTGGAATCCGAGAGGATGACGAGGATGGTGAGGTGAGGCGTGTGAGGTTGGTGTGTTCTCTCTGCCAGCTGCACTGAAACCAAGGTTTCTACATCAGGACCTGATCCAGGCACACAGACAAAAGAGACAGCTGCCTGCGCTCAAACTACCAATGATGTTGTTTTAATTTGAAAGAACTGTGTGCAAACACTTTGCAAAGGTCACATGCAACATTTCTGAGGTTTTGTGACCCGCCGATCTCAGAGTATTTAGCTATTTCTGATCCCAACCAGCTCACACCACAGCGTTGAACTATATCTACACTCTTAGAAATAAACGTGCTAAGTAGAACCATATAAGGTTCTTCGGCTTGTCCACATTTTGGCTCCACCTGGAACCCTTTTGGAAGGTTCCACCAAGAACCCTTTTAAAACCCTTTATTCATGTCTCTGGATCAAAATGGTTCTTACTGGAACCATTAGAAGGACCCTTTTGGAACCCTTACTTCTAAGAGTGTAGCCTTCTGTTAGCATCAAAACTCAAAAGATGTTGTCCACCCTGGTCAATATGCTGACCCTTCTTCTGATTAAAAAAAATAATAATAATTCACACAATCAGACAATTGTACAGTACACTCTTAGAAATAAGGGTTCCAAAAGGGTCCTTCTACAAGAGCTGAGGTTCTACCTGGAACCATTTGCTTTCGAAAAACCCTTTGCCGAAGAAAGGGGTTTTCAAGGGTTCTTGTGGTTCCAGTAAGAACCATTTTGAATCCAGAGAACCCTTAAAAACCCATTTCCTGAATAAAGGGGTTTTCAAGGGTTCTTGGTAACAGTAATGGTTCCAGTAAGAACCATTTTGAATCCAGAGAACCCTTTAAAACCCATTTCCTGAATAAAGGGTTTTTCAAGGGTTCTTGGTAACACTAATGGTTCCAGCAAGAACCATTTTGAATCCAGAGAACCCTTTAAAACCCATTTCCTGAGTAAAGGGTTTTTCAAGGGTTCTTGGTAACACTAATGGTTCCAGTAAGAACCATTTTGACCCAGAGAACCCTTTAAAACCCCTTTCCTGAATAAAGGGTTTTAAAGGGTTCTTGGTGGAACCCTCCAAAAGGGTTCCAGGTGGAACCTTTAAAAAATGCTTCTATCTGGAGCCAAAAAGGGTTCTCCTATGAGGACAAGCCGAAGAACCTTATATGGTTCTACTTAGCACTTTTATTTCTCAGAGCGTACAGTGTACTGTACAAGAATATAGTACAGTACAGAATACATCTAATTAGTGAGTAAATCTAATGTGCAATTAAAAAAAAAATCTTTCAGTTTCAGTGATTTTGGCAGAATTTATCAAGATTCTGAGAACAAAGTGTATAGACTTGCATAAATAAGTCATTTATTAAAGGTCAAGTGAGTAAGATTTTTAAATGGAATTGTTTACATTTGGCAGAAATGGAAGATAAAATAAACCATCGATCACCCGATTGTATGTATCGTTTTTCGATAATGGGTTTTATTTTATTATATTTTTATTTTGTTGCAATAGTCCACAATGGACAAACTAATACACCAGTTTTACACAATGTATGATCAGCTGATGACGCACACACACATACACACACACACACACACATCATGTTGTCCCCGTGAAACCCTGAATTATCCAGTAAAGTACCTCAGTACGTCAGAATGATCCGACAAATGAATGACACACCTGCTCACAAGGGCAGCCGCCTCGTACTTCTGTCTTGTATCCTTATTACTTTTATTTATTCTGTGTTTTTGCAGCAGGCTTGAGGCTGGGAACAAAAAGAGAGGTCACCTACAGAATTGGGATTCAAAAAGGAATTTCAAGTAAAGGAAAAAAAAAATAAAAAAAATAACGGTATGTAGTTTGGGAAGCATGCCATTATGAAAGGAAGGAAAGAAAACCCCACAGCAAAACAGGTAGACAGAGACACAGTGGGAAGGTTGCTGCAAATGGAATCTCTGAATTAGTTTCAAATCTTGATTTTTCCTTTTGTATTGGGCACAGAACAGAACTAACCAAGCATTTTTATCAACATCAATGACTCCAAAAAAAAACACCTGAGGCCCCGACAGGTGTACTGTGATGCTATTGCATTAGTGGGCCCTGAAAAGTAATTAAAAGTAATGAAATACAACAAAAAAGTTTGGTTTCCCACGCATTCCCACGCTGCACACAGGAAGTGGGCAGCGTTGTTTTATGTTGAGTCAGGTCATGTCAAGTCAATTCCATTCATGTCGCCCCAACACAGTTTGTCTCGAAGGGCTTTACAGAGGAAAAAGTCCACACCAAATGGGAGAAACCTCAGGAGGAGCCATATACTCTTAGAAATAAAAGTGCTAAGTAGAACCATATAAGGTTCTTCGGCTTGTCCTCATAGGAGAACCCTTTTTTGGCTACAGGTAGAAGGTTCCACCTGGAATCCTTTTGGAGGGTTCCACCAAGAACCCTTTTCAAACCCTTTATTCATGAAAGGGGTTTTAAAGGGTTCTCTGGATTCAAAATGCTGGTTCTTACTGGAACCATTAGTGTTACCAAGAACCCTTGAAAAACCCTTTATTCAGGAAAGGGGTTTAAAAGGGTTCTCTGGATTCAAAATGGTTCTTACTGGAATTTTTAGTGTTACCAAGAACCATCGAAAAACCCTTTATTCGGGAAAGGGGTTTTCAAGGGTTCTCTGGATTCAAAATGGTTCTTATAGGAACTATTAGTGTTAACAAGAACCATTGAAAAACTCTTTATTCAGGAAAGGGGTTTTAAAGGGTTCTCTGAATAAAAATGGTTCTTACTGGAACCATTAGTGTTACTAAGAACCCATGAAAAACCCTTTCTTCAGGAAAGGGTTTTTCAGAAGCAAATGGTTCCAGGTAGAACCTCAGCCCTTGTAGAAGAACCCTTTTGGAACCCTTATTTCTAATAACTCTTACCCTTACTTCTAATTCTGCTTAAACTTGAGATATTCATTGTCACTTAAAAAAAAATAGGATTTGAAAACAGCAGAATCTCTGAGAACAGTAAAAACAACACAAAAAGGCCTCAGATTCTCTCCCTCTTCATTCAATCCTTCCATGTGAAACTTTCTTTTAAAAAGACTCGCTCGTTTTTTATATATCTGGAGACATAAACCAATTAAACTTTCATGTATTCTTCATAAATGACACAACTCAGGGAAGATATAAAAAAGAAAAGAGCTGCAACTTGAATATCTCTATGTTGCCCTTTGTCTGTTCAAAAAAAATCTTCTACAGTTCCCTGACATGAGTTAGCCACAGCGCAGTGGCAGCCTGCATCCACTTGGTGGCGCTGTGGCTGTGTGAGTCTGAGTGTGAGTGTGAGTGGAGAGAACTCACATTCCTCTGAAACGCTCAGTCTCGTCTCTTTTGTCTCATTTCAGACACACAAAACTGTCACAATCCCTGGCTGCTGATGTCACAGGTGTCGCTCTGTGGTGAGCGGTGAAAAGAGAGTGAAGTTACAGCTCGGTAGTTTGATCGCTGTATTAAAAACTATTAGACTGGGATATTTTCTGCCTCTGACGTTATCTATGTCTGATATTAAAGTCTGCTTTTTAGACTGAAAGTTATCCAGAAAGTGATCTCCTGATAACTATACATACACTGCTACTGTTTTTTTTAGGATCTTATCCTACTCGTGTTTGTTCTATTGCATTATATATTATTATTATTATTGTTGGGGTTTTTTTACATTTAGAATAACAGTCATTGTTTATGGTGTAAATTATATAATACAAATCAGAAGGGAAATAAAGAAATATTGTTGATTTGTCTGACATCTAATTAATCACATTCTGTGCACACAGCAAATCACGTCTTGTTTACTTTGATCAACGTTCATGTGTGCATGTACACACTTATATAATATATAGTATAATGCATATTCTATATAAATACACACGTGTAATTATGTAATTTATTGATTTGCTGCTTTTTGCCTTATTTTTTGCCCTTTTCTTATTTTTAGTGTTGGAAAATACACCATAAAGGCCCAGTGTGTGAATCTGGACATTACTTTCATAATTATACACTCTTAGAAATAAAAGTGCTAAGTAGAAACATATACGGTTCTTCGGCTTGTCCTCAAAGGAAAGAACCCTTTTTAGCTCCAGGTAGAACCTTTTTATAAAGGTTCCACCTGGAACAAATGGGGGGTTAAAAGGGTTTAAAAGGGTTCTCTGGATCAAAATGGTTCTTACTGGAACCATTAGTGTCACCAAGAACCCTTGAAAAACCCTTTCTTCGGGAATGGGTTTTTCAGAAGCAAATGGTTCCATGTAGAACCTCAGCCCTTGTAGAAGAACCCTTTTGGAACCCTTATTTCTAAGAGTGAACTGTACAATCAACCAATTGTGTGAATTATTAAGGGTCAGCTCATTGACCAACATCTTTTGAGTTTTGATGCTAACTGAAGGCTACTCTCTCAGAAATAAGGGTTCCAAAAGGGTTCTTCTACAAGGGCTGAGGTTCTACCTGGAACCATTTGCTTCTAAAAAAAAAAAAACCTTTCCCAAAGATGGGTTTTTCAAGGTTTCTTGGTAACACTAATGGTTCCAGTAGGAACCATTTTGATCCAGAGAACCTTTTAACCCTTTAAGGTACTACTCAACCATTTGGTTGACCACACTCTAACCCATCAAGCTGAACTCACTAACACTTTATGTGACTTGTTCTGAACGTTGTACTTTATGAATTATGCAAACCAGGTTTATTGTGAACAGACGTCTCAACCGTTTGGTAGAGGCCTGTATCTGAAATAATGTAGGGGCAAAAAAAAAAAGATTGATTTTTGTTATTGTTATCATAAGTAAATAAAATAAAATAAAATAAAATAAATAATTTTTCCAAGCCCGAAGAACCTTATATGGAGTGTACACAGGTTCTCCAACACAGAGACAGATCCAAAAAATAGACAAGGATAGTTGTCATTAGCATGCACGTGCTGAGATCACTGCTCTAATCCGACGTTTCTTTTTATTTACTCATTATCCTATACCCTTCAAATTAACATACACGATCAATGACGCAACGCCAATACTGTTTAGGTTCATCAGTATATACGTATATGTGTGCGTCGTCCTCTCGCTGAAGTGAGGTCACCTGCTCTATTTTTTTACCCTGACAGCCCCATGACTTAATGTGTCCTAAAGGTGCCCACCTGGGTGCATAAACACTCACCCCCGCCCCCTACGACAGCCTGGCTATGCATGGCTTACTCCTCCTCTGTTCATTTTTATAGTGTGCATGTATCACTTTATGGCATCCATCTATCTGGTAAACCTTGAAAAGGCTCTGCTGAGGCTGTGGATAAATCTGAGGGTGACACTCTGACAGTCCCTGATCTGCCTGTCTGTGTTGCCTGAAATCTCTCTCTCTGCGATCGTAACTTTTACTCTCTCGCACGTTCTGACATCTTCCTGTGTTGTGTGTGTGTGTGTGTGTGTGTGTGTGTGTGTGTGTGTGTGTGTGTGAGAGAGAGAGACAGAGACACACCAGCATCAAGAGTCACCCATCACGCTGCATCTGACAGGTGAAATGTAGCAGAATATTTCAGCATGATACAGCTTATTTTTGGGACTTTTGTGTCAGTGTGTGTGTGACTCTAGCTGCGATCTAAGTGAGTGAGTGAGTGTGTGTGTGTGTGTGATGAAATTGAACCTGGCGTATGGACTTGTTTGTGTGTGTGTAAAGGAGTATGTGAGTGTAATTAATGATGTGTTCCTCCTCTTCATAGGGTAATAGGATTTCCCCACCCCAGGCGGTAAAGAGAGTGGGAGGGGTGGGGAGAAAATGGCATCACATGCGTGTGTGTGTGTGTGTGAGAGAGTGTGCATGTTAGGAGTGTTAGTGAATGGGAGCCTTGTGTAGCGATGCCAATAGTAGGCCTGTATATGTGTGTGTGTGTGTGTGTGTGTGTGTGTGTGTGTGTGTGTGTGTGTGTGTGTGTGTGTGTGTGTATGTGTGTGATGGGGGGAGGGGGAACAAGCGAGTGATTTATAGCAGCTACTCCAGGTCTCTCCTCTCTCCCACAGCAGCACTGCAAACACATCCATTACAAAAGTACTGATGTTAATGGGATTGGTGTATGTGTATGTGTGTGCGTGTGTGCGCGCATGCCCCTGTGTGTCTATATATATGTGTGTGTGTGTGTGCATGCCCCTGTGTGTCTGTGTGTGTGCATGTATGCCCCTGTGTGTATATATGTGTGTGTGTGTGTGTACGTGCATGCCCCTGTGTATATGTGTGTGTGTGTGCGTGCATGCCTCTGTGTGTGTGTGTATATATATATATATATATACACACACACATATAAGTGTAAGTGTGCACCTTCCTGTGTGTGTGTGTGTGTGTGTGTGTGTGTGTGTGTGTGTGTGTGTGTGTGTGTGTGTGTGTGTGTGTGTGTGTGTGTGTGTGTGTGTGTGTGTGTGTGTGTGTGTGTGTGTGTGTGTGTGTGTGTTTGAGAGTGATAACCAGATGCTACTGGGTGAAACGAAGGTGAAGGTTACTGAGGGTGCCTGGGTGGAGGTTTACTGGGACTCAAGTCCCCATACTAATATGTGTGTGTGTGTGTGTGTGTGTGTGTGTGTGTGTGCATGCACATGCATTTTTTTTTTGCTACCTTTTTGGGACCAGTAGTCCTCTTGGGGTTGCAAAAGCCTGGTCCTGAGGCAGGACCTCATTTCTAAAGCTCCACTTAAATACCTCGGATGTGAATCTTTGGGTGGCTCACGATTCAATTCGATTCCGATTCTTAGGGTCACGATTCGATTCAAAATCTATTCTCGATTCAAACGATTCGATTCAAACAATTCTCGATTCAAAAGTTGGTACAGTGCATAGTGTGGTAAGGCAAATTATGGCATCAAAACAATACAGTTTGTATAAGATAATGTGATAATGTGATCACACAAAGGCAAACTTAAGACAAAAGTTAACATTTATTCATTCAAAACAAATAAAAACTTACTTACTGTACAAAAAAATAACTTATACTTAAATAATAAAAATAAAAGCTTAGGCTAGCTGCCTTTTTCTCCCAGAAGTTACACAAATAAACTGCACACAAATAACACAAACTGGTTAACTTAAAAATAAATAAATAATAAAAATAAAACAAATAAATAAATCGATTTTATGAAGTTTATGAATCGATTCAGAATCCTGGATGATTAGAATCGCGATTCCTATGTGAATCGATTCCCATCCCCCCCCCCCCTATTAAATACCCTGTATTTAATAACCTGAGCCATATACATTTAGTATTATTTGATGTAATTCTACTCCGTGCCACTAGGGGGCTGTATTTAACGTGTGGCTCAATTGACCTCGGGTCAGCCCAGTTAAGACTTTTAAGCTAGTGAGACCCAGACACAGGTGTTGTTGATTTGGTTAGCAAACGCTTTTCCACTGTGCTTATGAGCTTAAGGTTTAATGTGGTTAGATAAGATATTCGGTTTGTTATTTTGCTTACAAGTATTATGAGTTAACGTTATTGAAGTATACGAAGGAAAAATAAATCTGCGTGATAACTGTAAACACACAACTTAACTATCTCCTCCCGTTACGTTCACTTCCGTATTAGCAACCAGTACTAGACTTTGTTTACGTACAATTAGGTCGAAAACTGCTTCGATTTGGATTACTAAATGGACGCGGACCTGTTTGGAACGCCACGGCTGTGAGGTGGGCTAATGTTTGGAGTTGCCTCTTGCTAATTGGAGCTGTAACCGGAGCGAGCTCCAGGGCCAGCGGAGTTCCAGCATCATCACACCGGGGACACCAACGCTGGATTGGGGGTACGTGTTGATCAGCGGTGATTATTGTGAATATTGTGAAAGCTGACTCTGTACGCCGAGACGAGCAGTTGCGCAACACAAACTTTTTTTTCCGGGTTAATTGAGCAAACCAGTCGACTTTGTGTGGCCATTGTGGCTGAAGAGGAAAAAGGAGATTGAGTTTGGTGTGGATGTAGGTGTAAAATATTTAACTGGAAAAACCTGTGGGTAAATGAACACCTTTGTTGGGAAAAATAACCACTTTAGAAAAGGAAAGAAAGTCTGAATTTGGTAAACAGTGGTTCGTTTGAAGACCCAGACAAACGTCATTGAACGACCCATAACCAAAATATGCTTGCTAAATGAAGTTAAAGAGTAATTGGTTTCCATTTAAAATGGACTATTATTCCATTATTTTTTTTGTATATATGTCTCATTGGAATTTGTTGTAATTGCAATCAGGGGCTGGAGTGAATGAGCCATTATTCATTTTGTATTATTTGATGTAATTCTACTCCGTGCCACTAGGGGGCTGTATTTACTGTGTGGCTCAATTGGCCTCTGGTCAGCCCAGGTATCATAATAATAATAATAATAATAATAATAATACTAATACTAATAATAATAATGCATTCCTTTTAACCTAGTAAAACCCAGACACCCAGAGGTGTTTATGTGTTTATGGTTTATGTGGTTAGATATTCGGTTTGTTCTTTTGGTTACTAGTATTATGAGTTAATGTTATTGCCGCTGTCATGGTACATGAAGGAAAAATAAATCTGCGTGAAAATTGTAAACACAACTGAACTCTCTCCTGTTATGTTTGGGCGCACGTCTGAAACTTAAATCCTCTGTATTAGCAACCAGTACTAGACTTTGTTAGGACTTAGTCCGTACATACCCTAAACTAAAGGTTAGGTGTTAACAGGGTTTAGTTGTCAATGCAGAGTCGCTGCACAAATGTGTGCATGTGTGTAGCCTATACTCCTTTTTGTCATATCTTTAGCATCTTTTTTTTAGGTAGGCCTTAATGGCCCATATGATGCAGACTTTGCATTATGGTTACGTTATGTAACGGCTGGTTAAAGTTGAATTTGGGTAAGGTAAGGTTTTTTTTTTATATGATGTCCAAAAGAAAGTCAACGAGAACCACTGCGCAAATGTGTTTGTGTGTGTCTGTTTGCAAGCATGGGTGGGGGAGGATGTGAGTGTTACATGTTATAGCTAAGTGCAGGTGCATGTCTACATGGGTAAACAGCCGATTTGTTTTGGACCCTAACAGAAGACTATAGGCTCACTTCAGAGCACCCTGGCTCTCTCTCTCTCTGTGTGTGCGTGTGTGTGTGTGTGTGTGTTGCGCTGCTGGAGTTGAGATGGAGTGATAAAAAGCAGAATTGAGGAAAAATACTCTAGAGAGTAAACAGAGGAAGCAAATACGAGGATACGGAGGTTCTTGGTAATGGACTGGATGATGCTGAGAACCACATCCACCTCTGTGTGTGTGTATACACACACACATGCACACACACACAGTGTCTGCCTGTCTCTGCTCACATTACCCTTTACATTAAAACCAGTCAGGGGGAAAATTACTGCAGACCTGGGCCACCTTCTGCCCACCTGGCCCCACAGCAAGAGGAGGGGGATGTGGAGCCAGAGGAGGGGATAAAGAGGAGGATAAGGGGATATGGGAGTTGTGTGTGTGTGTGTGTGTGTTTGGGATGGGGGGGGGGGTTCCTGTTGAGGGACAGAGCTGCCAAAAGGCGCTGGTTCATTCCATTTCCTCAGGAAATAAAAGCAATAGTAGTAATTATACATAACATGAGAGGGAATAGGTAGTGATTGTGGCATACAGGCACCAGTGATCCCTCACTGTCCTGTAAGACATTTTACCATCTCTTATCTTACATATATAAGTGTAGTTTCTTTTGTATTAACTTACTTTACTTAGCTTTGTCATTGTAGACGCAGCATACAGTGAAAATGGGAAAGATGTGAGTGCAATCTCAGTTATTTATTTGTAATGTATGACATGTTTTACAGATATAGAGGTTTTCTCTATCATTTCCCATATCTATCGTAACTGCTCTGTGATGGGTTCCAAAATAAAAAGCAAGAGATTATTCCAGTTATTACAGACATTGCTCCTTCAGCTCAGAAGTCTGCTCACCAAGGGCACTAATCATTGTTTTCCCCTTTTTAAATGTAAAATTGAATGGTTTGACAGGCTTTCCTTTCAATAAATGCCACAATGAGGCGAATACGTGGCTTCATATTTATACGCATGCTTGTCTCAGAGATGAAGCCACCTTTGTTAAGCTTTTGCTCCTCACGGCAACTCCATCTTCAATTAGGTGAAGGCGGTATGGCTTGCTGGTATCCATGACAACACACTGTCCCCTGGATGGATGGAATTAGATCGATATATACAGTACTGTGCAAAAGTTGCAGGGCACCACCGGCTCTGTTGTTTTTTCTGTCTGTCAAATTCTGTGATCATTAGAATGTGGAATGAAGTGATGATATTTCGCTGACCGTTAGGCAGATCGCCCCAATCAAATTTTTTGGAGGAATTTTAATTTTCGCTGATTATCACGCTGCACCAGGCAGGCAGTGGCTCATCAGCAGCAGCTGCGCTGTCTGTAGCGGGGAGGTGGGAGTGAAGAGGCTGTCCTCACGGTGGGTGAGACATTTTCACACAGTTCACCGCAGAACACGGTGTTATACTGAAACGACGAAGTCTGTGTCCATTCACCAATACGCAAGCACATATTTATTTTGCATTAGCGTGTTACTGCTTTGCGGCTAACTTGGCGAACCTGTTTACAAAGGTAAGCTAGCGCGGCTATTGATTAGTGGGCTTAGTAGGGCTAACATAATACAAACGTTGTGCAAACTCATTAGGCACAATGCAAATTTTTTAATTTTTGATTAGCATTAGCGTAGCTAGCTGTTTTGACTGTTGTCAGCCCACTATAGGAATACATACTTCCTACGGGCACTGCACAAGTTTCTTTAAATGAAATAGTAGGACAAACACAGGATTTACCAGTAACATTAATTAAGTTTCCACTCCAGTATTAACAGAGCTGTGTTATAGCTCAAGTGTAAGGGTAGATCACGCTTAATACTTGACACCTGTAGAGGATGTTTTTTTTTCTCTGAAATTTAAAAAAGAAAAGAAAGAAAAACTGCATACATGTTTTCTGGATTTGTTCCAGTAAAGTGAAATAGAAAGAATTATCTTCTATTGTCGTTATATATATATATATATATTGCTAAAACAACAAATCTAATGTAATGTGTATATATATTTATGTATATATGTATGTAGATGTATATTCCTCCAAATGTCCAGATTATAGCTCAGTTGCAATAAAACAACTGTCATTAACTATGCAAGTACTGGCAATTTCTCTGCATGTTGATTACATTGTAACTCCAGACTATTAATGCTGTACACTGCGGGCTGTAATATAAAGCATTTCATGAAAACATGTATTTCTAATATGCAGTATGTATATTTTTCTATGCAGATTGCTTCATATATGCAGAGGCTACATTTATGACAATATGTGACACCCAGAAATTAAATGAGGGCTGAGAGAATCTAATTTTATCCAGTTAGATATTGTATTTTTTTGTCGGATTGCGTCTCCGTTTAAGAAAATCTTCTTTCTTTAAACTGACAACACAGCTGTCAAAGAGTTCAAAACTTACTGAGCGTCAGACAAAAGATATGTGAATCAAACTAAAGTGACGCAAATACCAAGTAATCTCAAAAGTAAGCAGCAGATGTTCTGATTAATAGTGTAAACACGTGGTCTTTTATTCTTCAGAGTCATGGCTATAACAGTCAGGTCAGTCTGTAAAATTCCTATTGGTTTTGGTTTGATTTAAAGTGTAATTTCCGCGTATAAAGAGCCTCTAAAATGTAGTGACGTGCCATTGTAAAGTAGAAGAAAATGAAAATTCAAAATGAAAGTGTCTTAAAATTGAACCTTAACATGCGACAAAAAGTAAAAAAAAAAAAGAACACTGATGAATGAGGAAAGTTCTTTAAGTTGTAAGAGAAGGTTTTATTACCAGTGCTATTTACATAGAAATAATACAGCCTTGCCCTAATCCCCAACCCCTGCAGTGTGCACAAATGCACACACACAAACACACAAGTGCAAACATACACACATCCTCAAGCGTTCAGGCGCGCACACACACACACAAACATTCAGTCGCACACCCACACACACACACACACACACACACACTCTGTATCCAAGGATGTCTCGATACACCAGAAATGAGACACATTCTTTCTCGATCTTATACAGCGTCGAAAAAAGGAAATGCAAATGAATTGAAAAACAATATTCAAGTAGCGCTAACTCAGCATTACCAGGGTTTAGTGTACATGGTTTTTTTGTAAGACGTGTCGCGTGGGAGACGAGACGGAGCTGAAAGATGTATGTATGTATTAGAAGAAAGGGATTATGGGAGGTTTTGTGTTGAGTAATATCAGATAGCTTGGGTTGTGTGTGCGCGCGCGCGTGTGTATGTGCGTCACCTTTCAGTAGCGGCATTATAATGGACAATATTGTGTTTGCTTTTCAAAATCAGAGCCCTAATGAGACTTGGCCCTGAAAACTGCAGAATTATCAGTTGGCAAAAGAGAGACACACTGTGCATACACACACACACACACACACACACATTTTGATGAGTGTTTTCCAACATGGCCACTAGATGGCAATGAGAGCTTCAGAGCAGACTGGTAATGTCACAGATGTAGTCTGCCCCCTCTTTTGTTTTCTTTCTTTAGAGGAAGGAGACCTCAGCTGTTGAAGGAGATTCTCCATTATGGGTTCAATGTTCTTTTGAAAATCATTTCCATTAAAACATGTTTTTTAAAAGGGAGCGCAACAAAGGGAAGGTCAGGTGAAGCAGTGCGCGGAGCAGAACTATCAGGGCCGCCTGGATGGGTGTGAGATGGGTGTGTACGTGTGTGTGTGTGTCTGTGTGTGTGTGTGTGTGCATAATTGTGTCCGTGTTTTGAATAATGTTGTAGACATCCTTCTTTGAAGCTATGATCAAGAATACGTTTGGAGCATTAAAAGACTTATAGCTGGGTTGTCGACTATAGATTAGATTGTTACTGCCAAGTGTGTGTGTGTGTGTGTAATTTTTGGTTTGACACTGTCTTACAGAAAAGAACATTTTTTTTTTTTGATTGCCACATGTGAGAAATAAAGCCTGTATATTAAACCCGGTCCTTTGTCTTTCTAGTATTGAGGGTATGGCGGTAGTTGAGCAATGCAGACAGCAACAGAGCGGAAAGAATCAAATAAGAAACAGAAATAAAAAAACAACAACCGAAACATATATTGCTTTGAAGCAATGTTCAAACGTGTAGTGAGAAATGACGAACATGTACCCCTTTGGCATTTGTCTCTAATGTGTTCCTGCCCAGAGCATTAGAAGATACCTTTTGTTAACATTGAGGGGAAGGCGAGAAGCATTTTGCTGGGTAGAATCACGACTGTTTTTTTTTCTTCGTTTTTTATTTATTTATTTTTTAAATAGTTCAAGTCCAGTAATCCAGTGAGGGATATGCTTTGGAACGTTTTACTGGGCCGCAAATATTATTTATGTATTTTGTCCAATACGCTATCCCATTTCTGTGTCCCATCAATTCACCAGCTGACCGTCTTCCATAGAAATTGCCACTCCACAATGTCTTTTTTTTTTTTCTCCTCCACTCATCTCCTGAATTAACTAGACTGAAATGACATTCAGCCCAAGAATAAGTCCCGGTGGTTCATCCTTTACCAGGCTGTAGTTTCTCCCATCTCCTGGCCTTGGTGAGACATAGGGGCGCTGTAGCTGGAGTTACTAGCCAAGGAGAAAGGAGGACTGGGTCCACCGCCGTATGCCTCCCCCGGGACAGGCTGCAGAGAGCCGGGTAAGCCGGGCTCTGGGCTCGGTGTTTCCGCATGGGAGATCATGTCCGTGAACCTTTGGTCGTCCGAAGGGTGGTGTCCCGATCCCTCCATGGCTCCGGGCCCAGAGCCCAGGATGTAGGGAGACTCGGCCGGAGACTGAGCCTGTGAAGATGGAGGACCGTGAGGGAAGAAGTCGTAGTTATTCCCTGGTCCGTAATAGTCACCTTGGTATTCTGTGGAGGAGGAGGGGGAGACAGGAGAAAACAGGAGGTTAGACGATCAAAGACTGTGAATATTCTGAAACCATTCACATTTCCCCAGAGCGGTGTGCACTTCTACACAACAACCTCCACACACGCAACACACCTACGTAAGTGGTGAAATTGATCATGTCCAATTTCCAACCAACCCCGGCTCCAACAGCCTCATTTGAGTGTATAAACAACTCCACACCTCTCCACCTCAGTTCACTCGCCTTTTACACACTGCATTCATCTCCCTCACTCATTCAGCTCGCAGCCATGCGTGCAACCTCCACAGATTTCCCCCTGCCGAAACTTCTGGCTTTGGATGAGGAACTCCAAAATGAGATTCCAGCCTTCCCTGCAGCCCTGCCAGGTCTTATCGGCTACACCTCTTTGTCATGTCTGATGCGGCTTCCAGCAACATCACCCTGCCTCTGCCTCACCAGGCGTTGGTTATAGCCCGATGTACGCAGCTCGCTCCTCATTATCTACTGTAATGTATTTTTAATTAAGAATATAAGACAAAAAAACAGGCAATGGACCCAGCATATACTCCCATTTGAAACCTGATTGTTGTTGATTTATTTTCTGTCATTCTACAGCAATCAATGAACTGTTTTTTTTTTTTTACTTTTCCATCCAATAATTTCCCCCCTATTAATTACACTTCATTCCACTGCTTTATCTACTTCACGCTGCTACCGGCATCTGCACCTCCTTAATTTATGCTCTCAGCTTGCGACTGTGTTACTGCTGTGTTTTATTTACAATGACAGTGCTGGATCATCCATAGCTTTTCAAGTGAGTCATATTTAATGACTAATTCTGCACGTGTGGCAGAAGTCAATCAAACACAATGACTTCTAGTTTGTTAGTTATTCAAAATATGCTATTATTTGACTTTGTGACACGTCGGAGCCTTGAATGTTGGCACAAAACGTAACCAATCCAATAGTTCTTGAGCAATTCCAGTCGGAACTAAAGTGGCGGTATAGTATAGACTGTTTTGAAAACTATTATCAGTCAAGTGGCAGAAAAACACACATGCAAAAAAAAACTCTCTCTTCTCACTTCAACCACAATATCTTAAGAAAGCTCGATTCACGCTCCGTCGTCTACCGCGTCTTAAACGTCTCGGATTTTATTCAAAGCAAAGAGCAAGACGATTTCACCTGCGTTTTTACACATTTTCTTACTCGACCTGACTGATATATTTATGTCTCTGAGAGGTGTCGCACCGATTTTGGTCCCCAATGAGGAATCTTCACAGTCACTCTATACCAGGGACCAAGGTGACATTTACAATTTCATTCAAAATCCAGTGAAAGAGTCAGTTTTTCACCAGAAGTAAATGACAACTATGCACCTTATTGGTTAGTACAGCTGTCAATCACACAGTGCCTGCGCCCCAGCATGTGCCTTACCATATATTTGACTCTAAATGGGACCATAATTTACAAAATGGACATCATGCTGTGTTGAAAAAGACCTGAAACTATAGTTATTGTGACTATCAATACAGAATCAGAGTCGCCCCCTGATGGCCAGTCAAGAGAATAGATGTTTCAGACAATTAATAATGCACTGGCTTCACTTTCAGGGCCTTATTGTCCATGTGGTTATTTTGAGTTGCGTTTTTCTGTTGAGTACAACGGAACAAAACAATATTTTATTAGTGGCTTCAGTGGAAAAAGCTCATGTAATGCAAATACATACATTTCTTTCTTGCTCAAATCAACACGGAAAGACCGTTTAAATAAAAACAAAATCTGCAGCCAGCAACCTGTCAGCTTAGCTTAAAGTCTGGGCAGATGGTGAGGTCAAAGGTATTACAATCGGCACCGTTTAAAGTTCATCAACGCTAATTAATTACCACGGTACCTCTCATTTGTTTACGCCGAGCAAACTGTTGCCATCAACGTGAAGTTGCCAGGCAACCAGCTCACGCTCCACAAAGTCGCAGCATCCGAGTGAGAAACGGTCCGTCCAGCACGTATAGTAATTCCCTGTAAATAATTTCCCGACACACTTCAGTTTGTGCACTGACTGAACAAAACGAGATATTTTATATATTCACCTTTGGACTGAGCCATGCAAGAATTTACTACTACATAGTCTGCTGAGTGATGCAAATTGAATACTGTCAATAGCCTCATAGTGGCACACAAGCACATAGGTAAGCATGTCTCTTTAAATATTGTCAATCTTACACCACTGACTTATGTCTCCAAACCATGGACCGTCGTCTTCCACTTTTCAGGTCAGACCACGAGGTAACGATCAGTGGGTGATGGCGCTAGTTGCAAAAATAAATCAACTTGAATGGAAGTCTATGGGAAAATTAGCTTCTAATTCTAACTTAACTGAGGAGGCCATGGTCTCAATCACTAGTTTCAGGTTGTCTTCAACAGAACATCAATCATCTACCGCATTATCTAACGCTTTTAGGAGGGTCGCTGTGGGTGCTGTGCCTATCTCAGCTGACATAGGGCGATAGGCGGGGTCACACCCTGGACAGTTGGCCAGTCCATCGCAGGGCCACACATAGAGACAAACAACCATTCTCATGCCTACCGTTAATTTAGAGTGACCAATTCACATATTGCATGTTTTTGGATTGTGGGAGGACAGAACATGCTGGGAGAACAACACAGAAAGTCCCTTTTTCCAACCTTGAGAGCGCTAACCACTACACCGACCGCGGGCCCAGAACACAATGTCCGTTTAGTAAATGATGTTCCAATTTAGTGGAAAATAGATAATAAATCATGGCACATATGAGTGGACACTAGTGTAATTGAACTGTCCAGTTGGTGCCTGTGTTGCACGCGACGTCTGTGAATTTCCTGGATAAAAGAACTGACATGCTGCTGGTCAAGTCGCAAATCTCGAGGCTTTCAAATGGGAGTTTTGCCATTAGTCTCAGGCGACGACCACAATCATCCCGCTATAGCGTACGCTCTTAGAAATAAGGGTTCCAAAAGGGTCCTTCTACAAGGGCTGAGGTTCTACCTGAAATGGTTTTTCAAGGGTTCTTGGTAACACGAGTGCTTCCAGTAAGAACAATTTTGATCCAGAGAACCCTTTAAACCCCCTTTCCTGAATAACAGGTTTTAAAAGGGTTCTTGGCGGAACCCTCCAAAAGGGTTCTACTTAGCACTTTTATTTCTAAGAGTGTAGGCACGAGTCCAATGACTTAGCATGAGCTGCTGGGGGTCGAGGTTCACTTTATCGTGCTAAAAACATGGATGACAAACATTGTCAGTCAGGACCAGCAAAAGTAAACATACGATAATGGTGTTTAAGAAGAGAAAGAGGTTTGGGGGAAGTGATTTTTTCAGTTCCAATTAAACAAAAAACTGCTTCCTTTCTATATGACGAAACGCATCATCTTCTCCTCCTCGCACTGTTTGCATCGAGGCCTCCACCTTGCGACCCACCACCAAATTTACATCCCACTCTGCTCCAGCTTCCCTAACTTCACACTGAATCCATTCAGTTTCAAAACAACCTTGAGCTGAGAGATCGATGGCTGACTTTTTTTTTTTTTTTTTTTTTTGCCGCTTGCCCCAGATGTTGCACTCGCGTTTCTCCACCCCCGCCATCTGCTCTTCTCGCTCCTATTTCAGTCTTAGCGGGCGAATTTGGGACCTGACAGGTTTCGAATGTGACAATTGCTGTACGTTGCCTGGCGTGTGTATATATAACAACTGTATGTATTTACGTTGCACATTTGCTATTAGAAAATACCATGAGGATGCAATAGGAGGTGACATGACAAGCTCATTATTTGATGATCTCACAAACAGGGCCTTGCTAGTTTTTGACGACCTTGAGAAACAAAACAACAAGCCTGTGTTGTGGACTGCGTGGCGTGTGTGTATGTATGCATGTATAATTACACCCACACATGCAGATGCACTATCCCACACAGAGGCATCCCTCCCTTTCATCAGCATCATCATCATAGTCAGCAGCAGCAGCAGAGGAGCATAAGGCAGCAGCGAGCTCAGATAAAGGCGCAGACTGGCCTGTGCTGCTGCGGCACAAAAGGGGTGTGAAAAGCGATGTGCGAAGAAAGAAAGAAAGAAAGCAAGATAGATGAGAATGAGGGATGAAGGTTTTTTGTCCTCTGTTTTCCCCTCCCACCACCACACACCCCACCCCCAAACCCCCCTCCTTGTTCAAGCCTTGACAGCCGCTGTTTGTTGTGTCCTGAATGCAGAGGCCCTTCAGGTGGATGGATGTACAGGAGCGGCTCAAAAACCCCACGTCCGTCTGTCAGAAACAAGCTGCTCGTGTACCCATGACACGTGTATCTGCTTTTTACCTCCAATTCAATTCCAGGCCACCGTTGACTTGGTGCTGTGTTGTTATCTGCCACCCACCTGCTATTGTCTGGGATTTTTCTATTTTGGTCCAGACCAACACATGCTTAAATACATTTTTTTTTTCAAGAGGTCTTTACAAGCATTTTTTCTTTTTTTAAGAATATTGATTTGTAGGTGTCATTCCACCCACTGGAGATCAAATACACACACGCAGACACACACACTCAGACAAAGTGATGGAAATTCTATTTTTCCCCTCACATTTTGTAAACGGTGTTCAGTGTAGAGGCCACTTTACAATTTAATCAGGACAAAATATTTGCCCAAAATCAAAGATGAATAGTGTGTGTGTGTGTGTGTGTACACGCATGAACATTCCATCAGTTTTTTAAAGACGTGCGTGTGCAAGGCCAAGGCTGTAAATTGGCTTTAATTTGCAGTGATACAGTCAATGAAAGACAGCAACATCACAGATGCCTCCTCTGTTATATATGTATGTGTATATATGTATATATGTGTATATGTATATATATATATGTGTATATGCATGTATTTATATATGTATGTATATTTGTATGTATATAAATATATATACGTGTGTATGTATACATTTGTATATATGTGTGTATGCATATATATTTTTGTGTATATATTTTTGTGTATATATTTTTTTTGTATATATATATATATATATATATATACACACACACATATACACGTATATATGTATGTGTATATATGTATATATATATATATACATATATACACACACATATACACGTATATATGTATATGTATATGTGTATATATATGTGTATATATATATACACGTGTGTATATGTGTATATGTATGTATATACTATACTATATAACTATTTAATAGCCACACTCTTTTTCTTCCACTCGTTCAAAAAGAAACCTTCACCTGATTCTATTCTCATGTCTTACTTGCATTTGTAAAATTGTCTTTTTTAGGCCGTAAAGATTTATTGAAGGCATGGGGCACATTTATTTATTTATTTTTAATGGAGGAAGTTTGAAAACGGAGTAAGAAAAGAAACCAAATGTTTCCCTCAAATACTATAATTGGTAAAAGGCGACAAGTTAAACTTAAGGAGACACACAAATAGTTGTTATTCTAAAGTTCTATGCTGGATTTTTGGCCAGGTCATAAAAAAAATATCAGAGAAATACTTTACTGTTAAATAAAAAAAAAGAAAAGAAAGATAAGTGGGTAAGTATTTTACCAAATAAAGTGGGTTTTGAGAGTAAAATTAAACTTGGTTTTCTTTTTGTCAAAGCTTCTTAAAGCTTGTTTTTCAAACCAGAACAGAAATTATCTTGGAACATTACTGACCGACTGAACAATGCACGGTCAGGGTGAGAGTCACATTAAGCGCTGACTGTATGAATGAGTAAGATGAAAAGATTACAGAGAAATAATGTGACCGTCAGTGTCCACAGAAATCGCGCTGAGGTTACATCTGTAGTGTACAGTAGACACAATAGTGAATACGTTATATGTAATCGCTTCACAGCCTATAATAACCCACATAGCCTTCTGCTGAAGGTTGCTCTTCAGTTGCAGTAACACTATTTTGGACTCAGGCTAAAACCAGGATATCTGTTTTTTTTTTAATTCCTTTTACATTTCCTGAACATAGTAATTTCACACACCGCACATTAAAGATATGTATTATATTAAGTCATAAAATGATCATGATGTGTCTTTAAAGATAAAAGAAATGTGTTATAGTCCCATATTATGCAAAATAAACTTTTTAATCATTTAAATCCTTATATTTGGGACTCTGGAGGTCCTATCAGTCGTTAAAGTGTCAAAAACAAAGACGCACTCATGTTTTTGTGGTCCTCCTCAGTCTAAGTACAGGAGATAAGACACGCTGATGTTGACTTCCGTACTCATTGGGACGTCACAATGCGCTTAATTCTTGGAATTGTTGTCCCGCATAGCTCCGCTTTGTCCGTAAAACACGTGCTGAGAGTGCTGGCGAGGGCAACGGTATATGAAAACCGGAAGTCCACGAAAAGTTCTATTCTTAGCTCCACAGTGCAGCACAGAGTTCTACACAAACTTCCAGCCTCAGAGGATTTATCTGTCCAGTGGATACATGTTATATATGACGGCAATGTGCCTGCTAGAGCCTGCAAATTATAAATTTTCCAAATGCTAACTGCTGTTAGCGACCAGTAGCTTCTGTGGCTGTCATTTCCTGGTCTGGAGCTCCACCCACCCAATAAGTCAGACAGCTTGCGTTGCTTGGACAAATGACCGTCAAACACAGTGATAAATAAAAAACGTTACAAAATCTAAAAATGCTCACTTCCCCTCTCAAAAATGTCTCGACCACAGGAGATAGAAAAAAACAAGGGTCTGCACTGGAGATGAGGCTGAAACCAGGCGAAAAAAACATGGACGAGCAAAACGGGAAGCTACAGCCAATACTGAAATGTGACGTCAACAGCCCGCCGACCACCGACTGGCAGCAAATCGTGAGTATGACAAACTGAAAAACGCTGAACCGTAGATTCGGCTTAAAAATCCTGAAAACATGTGTGAATCTCCAACATTTATCAAGGACATTTCTAAAATCTCACCATTTCACAGAAGAGTTTGGTGTATTTAGCAACAGTGCCAAAGCTGGCAATCATGAGACCCAGATCACAACTTATTCAACCGTATTACAGTTCAGCGCTCCGGTCATGCAGGAAGTGAAGTTTCACAATGAGGAGGGACTATAGCAATGGAAAATGACGCGCCTGACCAAACTAGAGTAGAGTCGAGCTTAGCCAAGTCATGCTAGAACTGTATAGTAGAAAAGTGCCATTACACTAAGTGTACAACCTTTAAAGTGCTAAAGGACTCGCTAAAGAACCTACGATCATATAGGACATTAGCCGAAAGGCTGCGTTTCTTACCTCCGTAGTAACCGTAAGCCCCAGGTCCCAAAATGTCTGCGTCCTCCAGCCGGCCTCCCAGGGACCTCATTCTCCTTGGGCCCCTGAAAAAGGTGTGCCGCCGGGCGCTCAGCGCACTCAGCTGCTTCATTCGCCTCTCTTTGGATCTTCTGTTCTGGAACCAAACCTGCAGCAGACGGACAAATAAACACAGAGTTACAGGTTTGAGCTCCAACTGCAGCCTTCACAGATCAGTTTCCTCTCGTCCTGTCTGTGGTCCGTTTTATCTTCCAAATTCAGCACAACAAGTAGTCTGACGTCTTTAACATCTTGTAACAGAAAGAACGCGGTACCTGAAGCTGGATCGTTTTAGCTAATTTCATTAATATTAATGAATAATTTCACACTTGATGTGCAAATGTGTGGAATTCAAACCCAGTGGATAATTCCTTGAAACGTAGGGCTGTTGGGTAAAAAATTGAAGTACACAATTTCTGATATATTGCAATCTAAATTTTTAAGTTGAGCTCTAGATCAGTGTTTCCCAACCCTGGTCCTCAGGGAACACAGCCGTGCCATGTTTTACATGTTACCCTGCTCGAAAAACGCCTGATTCAAATAAACTGTCCGCTCATCATCAAGCTCAACTTTCAACTTTTGTCCAAAAATTTTTTTTTTAAATGTTATAGTTCAACTTTTATCATTCTTTTTTTCCACATTTTTTAAACTTTTGTCAAAACATTTTTTTCAAAAAAATTGATTTTTAAAATGTTGTTAAAAGAAAAATCAACATGAATGTTTAATCTGAATCAGGTTTTTTTTTTTTGGCAACATCTAAAACATGGCTACTTTCCCGAGGACCAGGGTTGGGAAACACTGCTCTAGACTATGATTTACTGTGTGCAAAAGTTTAAACATTAGCACATGAATTGCCATCAAAATATTGACTTCCATACTCCTCACTTTAATATGAACTATTGTTTTATCAAGTCATTCATTAATTTCAGGTCATAATTGGCATAAAATGGAGAAAAATACAAATTTGAATGATTAAATTGGAGTCTTTGTCATTCGCTGGTATGTTTAAAATTGCTATTTGAAAATGATTCAGAAATATTCATATTGTTGTTGGCTTCTCTTTCACGGTGTGATTCTCTGGACTACATAGTTAAAAATGGCAAACGATAAAGAAAAAGAAAAAAAGTTAGATCCATATGCAGTTACACCCTGAACAGAAAAGGTCCCTCAAAACCAAAATGAAAAATTGCCAATGCGATGTCAGAAATTCACAGAAAAGAGATCAGTTCAGCATTGGCAGACGATGAATGGCGACACCAGAGGCTTTCTGTGCCTGAAACTCACTCGAGTGGAAAGAGCTTTTTCGCTTTTTTTGCTTTCCTTGGATTCAAATAACAACCGAGGAACCAAAATAAAAGCCTCATTTTAATTTAAACTTCTCTACCTGTGACAACACAACACAGCCAGGTGGTTGCCAGGTGCGACACTTCCACCGACACTTTCTCGGTCATGAAAGAGTTTGGCTGAAAAGTGAAAATAATACAAACGCGCCACGACTCCAGTGCACCTCGGCGCCAAGTTAAAATAAACAGTGGCGGGCCATAAATCAGAGTATAAAAAGCTTATCAGCCGAGTTAAATAAGCCGTCTTTGAAGAGGAACAAAGGGGGGGGGGATTTCGAAAGTGCACAGCTACATGCCATATGGAAGAATGTCTGCATTATAAGCACATAACACATCTTGTTTCGCCTCTTTGCATCACTGCTGCATAATGATGCATGTTTCACACTGACGAGGGTACACCAGAGGCAGGATCCCACTGTGCTGCAGATTACCAAAAACACACAGATGCTCTCTCTCTCTCTCTCTTTCTCATACAAACACACACACACACACACAACAAAACAAAAAAAAACTCACACACACACACCTAAAAACCACTTAGGCTGTGCTCTATGTGCTCCAGCAGCAAAGGCGACACCTGCTTATTGAGAACAATCGTCTAACTGTAGGGTACATTTTTATGGAAATGCTCTCTCGCTCCCCTCGAGAGAGCGTTGCTTAGGGATTACATCCACATGCTGGAGAAGCAGCGTGGCTTGCGGGGGGGGGGGGGGGCTCCCCGCGTTGAGAGCTATGGTATTTAACACGCAGCCAACGACAAAGAGGATGACGAAACGCAGCCTCCATTTTGGCTCCGAGCAACACAGCAAAAGCAGTCAGGGGTGGAGACGGGGATGGATGAGTGACTGCTTGGTTTCCTGATCAGTTAATTGACTGACTTATAGATTTATTGATGGATTATATACAACAACAGCAGCAGCAGCAGAAGGCTGCGGTATGACGATGCCACAGGCGAGGCAGCGTGGAGAGGCCTCGTGTCTGCTCTAATAAGCAGTGGGAGCAGGCTGTAAGTGAGTAAGAGCAGAGAGGTGGGAAAAAGGGGAGGGTGGTATGTAAATCTGTGAAATCAGCGATAATTACAGCGAGTGCACAAAAAGCCACATCACAGTTGGCAGAGATGGTGCTAATCATCGTGACACGGTCTGCACCCAGACACCAAACCAGTGAATGTGTGTGTGTGTGTGTGTGTGTGTGAGGATGAAAAGACACACATAGAGAGAGAAAAGGTCCAAAAACAGTGTACACTTGTGTGATACTGCCAAACATGTTTGTTGCCATTGGCAAAAAAAACCCAACAAAAAACCCAAACCTTTTTTGCTAATTTCATGGCTGCGGAAACACAAAATAAACTGCTGCCTGTCTGCGTGGAATACATGATAGTCCTCACAAAGAGGGAAGGGGGGAAAACAAACAAAACAAAAAAAAAACATGGTGTTTATTATATCCGTGTATCAGTAAAATTGGATTACTGGAACTTAATTTCAGAGAATAAACGAACGCCTGCAGCTATTGATACAGGAAACGTGGGAATCAGAAGCAAAGGAGTGAGTTGCACATAATTCAATAAAAATATGGAAATTGGTACTGAAAAGTCAAAAAAAAAATCTGTTACAGCAAATGTTGGATTATTATTATTATTATTAGTATTATATTATATGGACATTTAAATGCATCATAATGGGTTTACACATTCCTTTTCTTTTATAAATAGAGAATATATTCAAATACCCATTTTTTTTAACTGGGTAAAAGTGTCTGTTATGTGTGTATACAACTGATCATTTAAGAAGTCGACTCTTTTATTTGAGATCATTGCACATCTCTCTCACACACACACACACACACACACACACACACACACACACACACACACACACACACACACACACACACATTTCAATATGATGCTCTGGCGCCACATCATGTTGTGACATTCCTCCAGCAGATAATGGAGCCTTCAATTAACCGTTCAAGTAGAATTAATGAGTAATTCCACTGATTTATAATCCGCCATTTCTCTCTCGTTTGTCTTTGTCTGCGCGTTCTCTCCCTCTCTTCATCTCCACAGAGAGTGGATCTATATTACAAATGTCATCAACAACAACAAAAACAAACAAACAAAGCGGGTCTCACCTGGATCACCCGCATGTTCAGGCCCGTCTCCTGCGCCAGCTGCTCCCGGATGTGTCGGGTCGGCTTCGGCGTGGCGACAAACGCGGCCTTTAACGTTTCCAGCTGCTTGGCCTTGATGGTGGTGCGGGGTCCCCGCCGCTTCGTCCCCGAGTTCTGCTCCTCGTTCTCAATATTGTTCGTTTCCTTGTCCGAGGACGTGGAATTGTCCGTCTCTTTTATGTCGTCCTGTGCTGGGTCCTGCAGATCCGGTGATAAACTCCTGTCCGTACACGATGACACTGGAGGAGGAGGTTGAGGAGGAGGAGGGAGGAACACAAACAAGAGGAAGGTCACGATCCGAAAATGTCAGCATGGTGTGAATAGGTTTGTTTTAATTAAGCTTTTACGCACGAGGAAATGTGGGAAATGCGTCTCCAAAAATATGCTTTATTTCATTCCGGGTGGAATTTGTGCAACGATAAAAAAAATACCACAAAACCACTTTTTTTTGCATGCAAACTAGTTTTAAAATAATTCCCCTCTTTCATATGTATTTATTTATTTGAGTGGTTGGATGTTTAATATGCCCATATACCCAACACGTGTCGAATTCGTGCGTAATTCTTGCACAAATTAAATACTTTGAATTAAGAAAGGATGGGTCACGTTAAAAAATAACTTAAAAGTAATTAAAAAATATATATTTTTCAAAACTTCAGCACCACCAGTGTGTATTTGTATGTGCGTGTGTGTGTGTGTGTGTGTGTGTGCACGCCCATGGTTATTTATGGATGTGGCACGAGGTGTGAACAGCTAAAACAGCACACACACTCAGATTATTCCTCACAAAAAACACGTCGTGTGTGTGTGTTTGTGGAGTGTAGTGGGTCTGCGTGTCCTCGTGAGCCGCGTGTTCATCCCCAGCGGAGCCTGACATACAATAACCAGAGAGCCATTGTCCTGTGGAGGTAAATATTGAGACCATTCATCTGACAAGGTTGTTGTGACACGGTCTCTGCGGGTCCGGTGAAAGCGTTCAACAAAAACAACATCGCGCTGAAAAGCCTCCAAAAACTCGACTCTCTTGTTTCACCTCACCCCCTCCTCCCCCCTCCCGCGCAAGGCTGATTCGATCCACCCGAGATGAGACGTTATTTTTACGCGTGCGTAATATCTATCCAAATTACGCACGCACGCGTGTTTACCGAAGCACCACAAAGATGACATTTTAGATGGGAGATAAGGACACAATGAACACACACAGAGTATTTATCGCCTTCATTTACCTGAATTCAAGTTGACTTCCTTAATGGCCACGGTGCTCAGGTAGTCTTCTTTGCACACGAACTTGTTCTCGTCGATCACGTAGAGCTCCTCTCCCGTGGACAGCTGCTTGTTGCACACCATGCAGGTGAAGCAGTTCAGGTGGAACACCTTGCTGCGGGCTTTGCGCACCAAGTCGTTGGGCAGGATTCCCTGCAGACAGCCCGCACACTTCGTGCCAAACCGCCTGCACGAGAAGGCAGAAATTAATATCAAATGTAATGGGGGAAAACAAATACATAATTATAATTAATACAATTGTCCTCCGTCTGTAGGCCCTCTCTCTCTCTCATTTACTTTATTTTTTTTTAAGCCAACACATTATGTAATACATAATATCCAAAATACTCTTAATGCATAAATAACAGAAAATGAGTCACAATATTAGCTTATGAATATTATGAGGCATTATTCATAGAATCATTTGAATAATGTGGAAAATGGCTGTTATAAGCAATTGAGAACATTTTAGGAACGATAAAAAATACATGATAATAATAATAATAATAAAATATTATACTGTAAATTAGAGAACGTCATAATAAATACAAAATCACAGAATAAATAGTGACTGCGCTTTCATTAAAGATAATAATGTCTGACTGTCCTTTATTTACAAAAAAGATTTAATAAATAAATAATACTAATAATAATAATAATAATAATAATAAAAAAAATAATCCTAATTTTGATGGAGTTGCTGTGACAATAACCCCCAACGCGAAACGCATTAGTGACAATCAACACATTGTAGCCGGGGAATATATTATGGGATTAAGCAGAGTTATAGGGTGGAAATCTTCCCTTAATCCACATTCACCCGCTTAAATACCGCGGGGTGGGAGGGACGGACTCATCACTGCGACGCACACACACACACACACACACTGTATGTACAGTGTGTGTGTACAGTGTGTGTGCGTGATATTAGACTGACGTTTGCTGCTATTTGTCTCCTGCATTGATGCTGTCATTTGTTTTAACAGATATTCAAGCTATTTAAAAAAAAGGAAAAATAAAATATAAAAATAAATAATGTAAAAAAAAATATATATATATATATATTATATACAGATATTAAAATACTTTTGTTGTTACTGATATGGGAAACAATATAATTAGCACAATTAGCTGTGGTTACACTGCTATATAACAAACAATGCAGAGCTCCTTCCCCCTGTATATTTATTTACTTTTTACTTTTTTTTATTTTTTATTTGTTGTGGTTTCTGTCTTGTCTGTGTAATGCTTACATGTGGAAATGCTGAATTTTAAGTATGGGGGGAAAACATGTTTTCTGAGCCAGTATTTGATCTAAAGCACCTCTTTGCTGCAGGTTACAGTAATTCATCAATTTATTTATCGATCTATGTATCTATTTATGTATTTTATATTAGTATTTTTTTAAAAAGGGGGACAGTGTACAGATAGTGCTGATGCTGTGATCACGTTTCCACTGCTATAATTCTGCATCTGCACTCCCTTCACTGTCAGGTCAGAGCAACACAAAGACAAGCACATGAAGTGCAGCAACAATAACAAGTGCAGCACAGATAAAGCACATCAGAGGTGGAGAAAGCATCTCTGAGTGTATGTGTGAGCTCCTGGGCCATGTGTTCATGAGTCTACACTGGGATTGGGATGATGATGATGATGATGAGGGAGGAAGGGGGGGTGGAGGTGGAAGTGATGGTGGAGGTGATTCTTAAACCTTTTTTTGGGAGGGGAGGGGGGGAGTGAAAGTGATCCTCCTTTTTATTGTTTTAACACTAATGTTGCCTTGTTTTCCCATTTGCAATGGTATCGTTTCACTATCCCCCCCCACCCCACCAACCGCGTTTTTCTCCCCCCACCCTCCTCTTTCACATGCATGTCCAAAGCCTCCCCTCGGCGAAAGGCCACAACTCTACTTGCACAACAAATGGACACATTAGGGTGATTACTGTTTCGCCTGGCTAATGGCTGGCCATTTAAACTAAAAAAAAAAAAAAAAAAACAGAATAGGGGAAAAACCCCAACCCTTTGCACTGTAATATGACGGTCAAGGCCGCGCGAGACCAATAATGGGGGCCTCGTCCCAACAAAGGCTCGCGCGTCTTTACATGTCATTAGACAATTTAGAGAGAGAGAGAGGGATAGAGAGAGGGATGTGTACAAATGAAAATGATGCTATAAGAGCAAACAAGGGCCTCACTTATCACTCAATTACCTGAAAACACTTTTGGAGGAACTGTGAAAGCGGTTAAGAGCGAAATAAATGGCTGCTTGGGAAAAGTGTTGTGTCTGCAGCTGGAAAGAGGATATATATATATGTATATATATGTGTGTGTGTGTGTGTGTGTGTATAGATGTACACAAACCTATGTATATATATATATATATATATAATCATTCATATATAAAATCCAAAACGCAGATAATTTAAATGTGAGGCGTTATTTCTCGCGCGAAAGGCCACGTGATCACTAAGTGGATATCATATTTCATAATGGGATGAAATGAGCAGTAAATGTGTGTTGTTGTTGTTTTTTAATTCCTATAGCTGTGTGTTATATAGGAAAAAGCTGAAGCTACTTGAAAAGTGTTATCATATATTATAATAATAATAATAATAATAATAATATATACTATATAATAACAGGCTGTATAATGGATATTTTTCCTACTTTCTGTTTCATTCCTATTCAAATATGATATTTGACTGAATCATTTTAGTTGGTAACTTTATTATTTTTTAGTTAATTCGACATATAAATATATATATACATATACATATACACATATATATATATATAACTCTATTTTTGCACTCACCCACTTTACCCAATATTAAAACTGTGATTTCTTTCTTTTCTGGGGAAAAAAACAAACAACAACAACAACAAAAAAAGTGGAATCCACCCTCTTGTCACGCGCGTTACCTGAAAAAGTCCATTTTGCAATAGAGCTTCCCGTCCCTGGAGAAGCACTTCTCGGTGAGGTTGCAGTTGCAGTCGCAGCACTGCACGCACTTGGCGTGCCACGCTCTGTCCAGCACGTTGAGGAGGAAGCGGTCCAAGATGGGCCGCTCGCACCCGGCACACTGGACCATCATGTTTCCGGCCTGCAGGACGCCGAGCGCCGACCTTCCCACTGCACGGACCGCGCTGCTCGGAACCGGGTCTCCGCGGAACAACGTCGTGGCTCCCGGAGTGTGCAGCCCGCCGCTGTCTGTCAGGCGAAAACTGGAAGGAAGCTCCAGTTTCTCACCAGGTTGGAGGAGAGGCGTGACAGGTTCCACGGCAACAACCGCTGCGTGTAAAGTCCCGCTCCTGGGTTGTTTGGTGTAGTTGTCCCTCCTGGCACTTGTGTCACAATCCACAATCCCAAAAAAAAAAAAAAAGGAGAGGATTTCAGCCGCTCCAGCTGATGAGCTGCGTAATAATGGTCAGAGCGCGCATGTTTTCTCACGGACGCACATTAATAACCACTGCTGTTTTATTTGTAGCACAACATTCCCCCTTTTTGTGTGTTTTTTTCTGGGCTCCAGTCATTTCCTCACGGTCTCACCTCACGTCGCCACTTTCGCATCACTGTGGCCGTGGATTATCACGAGGATTTTTTTTCTTTTTCCCTCTCCTCTCCCCCTGCCAAGCCGCTGTGCCGTGCGCGCAGCCCGTCCCCACATTGGATAACGCCCTCGTTAATTCTCCCTGCAGCGGAGCCAATCACAGCGCAGTTGTCATGGTTACACGCTCATAGCTTTAGCCTCGGACTCGGAGAGAGAACCTGGAAATCACGCGCCGTGAAACAAAACACCACGGTCGTGTGGAAGTTGGATGGAAGACCGAGAGAGCGCGCGCGCGCGCGTGGATGGTTTCATGCGGGCGCACTGGGCACGAGGGGAATATATTAATAAACTAAGCACTTGTTTATTTGTTTTTTTGGGGTGACTTTAAAAAAAATGGAAAGGCGAAATGAATTGTGATCAGCTTACAGTGGATACTACACCACCTTTATTATGGGGGGGGGGGCCCTGTGACAAAACGCTCCTGCATCACAGTGCGTCTGTGGCCACCGGGCTGCAGATCGAGGAGGGAGGAGGGTGGGGTTGGGGTGGTGGGGGCCCCGCGGGCCTTTTCTCATGCAGAACGCCATTTACAGGGAAATGCGGATGGATTAGCTGCAGCTCATCAATAGGCAGAAGCCTCGGTCACCCGGTGCTTTAACAGAGTGACCGCCGATCGAAGGGAGGGGAGGGGGGGTCGAACCAGCCGCACTATTTACCCACCTCGCCTTGTTTTTGTTAGTTGCACTTAAGCAAACACGCAAACACGCTCATTCACGTGATAGTGGACGATCCCCGGACTTGTTTAAGCATTTTTCTTTGCACCTTAATGATGATGAGGGAAGGGGAGGGGAGGGGAGGGGGGGGGGGTTCATTTGAATGACTGTGGCCAGAATTCTGACTCGTTTTGCATGATTACAAGAAAACATTTAGAGAGGAACTGATAAACATCATCGACACTGTCAGTGTAACAGAGGAGGAGGAGACACAGCAGGATAAACACGTTTGGTGGTTTTTAGTCCAATATTAGGCACATAAATTAGGTAAAATCAACCAATAATTGTCTAGATATCTAATAAATAAAACAATATACTGTTTATGTATGTGATTATGACACTTTTTTAATATACTTAGTGATCAGTTAACACATTCTTATTCCTACAAAATGACTTTTATCAATAAATCTACAGTTTTCTCAGACTCAGTTTAGAAGGGAAATGGTAAACATGATCAGGGTTTAAACAAGGGAAGGCGCGGAATATCAGAATAAACAACTTTGGTGGATTTTGGTCCAATATTAGGCACAAATATGAGGTAAAATCAACAAATTATTGGCTGTATATCTAATAAATAATATAATATACTGTGTCTGAATGTGATTATGACACTCATTTTATATAATTAGTTATTAGGTTGACAGGTAATCAATATATCTACAGTTTTCTTTACACAACTCAGTTTAAAGATCAGGATAAACAAGTTTGGTGGTTTTTAGTCCAATATTACGCACACATATTGGCTATATATCTATTTAATAAAACAATATCCAGTTTTCTTTGCGTGATTATGACATTTTATATAATTATAAGAAAAATATCAAGAGAGGAACTGATAAAATCACTTATAGGATGTTCTTATGCACAACTACAATAATTGAAAAACAATGCTGTCTGTTTTCTTTCCAAGAGTCACTTTAAAGATTTAGAGGGGAGCTGCTGATAAACATCATCACGACTGTCACTTTTTAACAAAGGAAGGCGCAAAATATCAGGATAAATAAGTAAATATGCAATTATTGTCAATTCATCAACAAACAACGTCCGGTATTTTTTATTTTTTTTACACGATTGTAAGAAAACATTCGGATCATCACTGTCAGTTTAACAGAGGAAAGCAAGATTAGATTTTTTACTTCTTTGCACAACTATGAGGTGACATTACAATACAATATATATATATATATGTGTGTATATATATATGAGTGTGTATATATATATATGAGTGTATATGTATATATGTGTGTGTATATATATATATATATGTGTATATATATATATATATATATATATATATATATATATATATATATATTTCTGTGTGTATATATATATATGTGTGTATATATGTGTGTATATATATATATCTATGTATATATACATAGATATGTATATATGTATACGTGTGTGTGTGTGTATAAGACTCACTTTATCGGTTTTAACAAAAGAGGGCAAGAAACATCATGATAAACAAGTACGTGTTCACCAGGTTAAAACAATCACTTATAGACTATTTATCTTATAAATGCAGCAATATACAGGTTTTTTTCTACATTATTATAACAAAAATATATAATTTCTACCATATTTTATTGTTTTATTTATCTCTGATGTACATGATGTTGCTGTTTTGAAGAGCGCTTTATAAATAAAGTTAGATTGGATTGGATTGGAAAACATGTGAGAGAGGACGTGTTGAACCTCATCAGGATTGTCATTATTAATATATTAATACACACGTGAGCAATACGAGGTGAAATGAATATAGTTAGTCATATATATATTTAGTAAAATCATATACTGTTTTCTTAATGCGATTAAAATACCCATTTTATGTAATTAACAGGGGAAAAAAAGGAGCTGGTAAACATCATCACTGTCAGGACTGTCAGTTTTAACAAGGGAATAAACACAAGTATTCAATCAATTGTTGTCAATATGGCTAATTAATAAGACAATTTACATGACGATAAGAAAACATTCAGAGATGAACTGATGGACACCTTCAGGATAAACACGTTGAGTATAGGTGGAAAAATTATCATCAGTTTATCTCATCAAATAACGTACACTAGTTTCTTTACACGGTTGAAGATGAACAAAACGGGGTATGTGCACAATTAATAAAACTATGATTATACTATATTAAGACTTATCGTACACGAGTGTAAGAAAACACCTCTAGGGGAGGGAACTTGACGACTGTCAGTTTCAACCGAGGAGGACGACGAAAACAAGTTTGACGCTGTTGTCGATACGTCGTCAACACACTGTTTTTGTCTCGTGATTACGAGAAGAATGGATTTCAAGAGGAAGTGATGGACTATCAGTGTAAAAAAACATCCTGATACTCTACCTAGTATATATATATGTGTATATATATGATATATATATGTATACATGTGTGTATATATATATACATGTATACATATATGTGTATACGTATACATATATGTGTATACATATGTGTATATATATATGTGTATATATGTATATGTATATATGTATGTATATATATATGTGTGTATATGTGTGTATATATGTATATATATGTGTATATATATATATGTATATATGTGTGTATATATATATATATATATATGTATATATGTATATGTGTATATATATATGTATATGTAAATATATATATGTATGTATATATATATATATACTTATACACATATATACATAAAATATATTAAATATAATTTTGCTAGTGATAATGTAGTTACATTGTGATCAAGTGTAGATTTGTGCTCCAGGTAGCAGGTTAAACCTGAGCATTTCAGGCCTTTTGTAGAGACAAGGCTGAATTGAAGCACAGCACACAGCAGCACCCCCCCCCCCCCATCCCTCCCCACCCCCAATTATTATCCAAGCTGCACTCTTTTAGCCTGTAAAATGAGAGGGTGGTGGTGTGGGGGTGTGGGGGGCTGGGGGGGGGGGGGGGTGGATCAAGGAGGGGCAAACCAACAAATAAAAGCACACGGTGGGAAAAAGAGCATGTGGGACAAATGCGTCCAGTCACCACTCGATTGAATGTAGCCACATCACATTGTGCGCATGAATAAAAAGCCGTGCGTGTTTGCTTTTGCTCTGCTCTCCCGTACACACACACACACACACACTAACACACACACACACACACACACACTAACACACACACACACACGCACTGAACTCCACCCATAGAGACAGTGAGACACTCACCTGCAGAAGAACAGGAGGGAGCTGTCCATGGTACCGCAGGCAGGCAGTAAGCACCAGGGACAGCAACAGGCGGCGTATACAGAACTTCTGCACTGTCCTGCGCATTTGAAACAGTTCTCGACACCTGACGAATTGTTAGAGAAATAAAAAATAATCACCATAGAGGCTTGAAAACACAAAGCAAGAGAGTTTCTCAGGTTAAGCAGCAGTTAGTGAATGAACTGTAAGAGCTGGTCATGAACAGCAGGGGTCGGCAAGTCAATTTGGTCTCGGGCCAGTATTTTTCAAGAGGCAAGGCAAAACCTTTTTTTTTTATTCTAATCAAAACTATTCAATATTGTACCAAAAAATGTGTTGATTTAAGTTGAATTTGCCACAGAATGTTATTTCTCGTTGACTCGGTTCATAGTTTTTTCAGAATGAAGACTGAATTCTGCATGATTTTATTGTTAAAGTGAAGAAAAGCAAAGATTTTGGTTCTTAATCAAAATTTTTTGTGTGGGGGTGCTGATTTCACTTATGGCTTGTAAAGATAAGAGTTGCTGAATAGAATATTACATGTTTATATTTTTATAAACAAAATGATATATACTGTATATATGCAGCTTAGTTACCGACATCATTGGATTAAGTTTGATTTTCATCGCTTTCAAGAGTAAATTAGAGAAGCTTTCGTGTGGGCTGAGCTCTGTAAGATGGGCTGTTGAGATTCGCCACAGAACAGGATTCATGGATGAGTTCCAACTCGTGTACATGAAGAATTGTATTAAACCATTCAACGAATTACTTAAGCCTCTGTTTATAGGAGGATGAGAGCTTCTTTTTTTCGTAGACAATACAACTCTTTACGCAAATTTTAAGAGATTAATTCCCTCTTTCTCTGTCGAGAGGCCTTTATGAATCATCATCATCATCATCATCATTGCTCTCCTTCCTCTTTTTTTTTTCTGTCTGAACAGCTGGAAAAAGGAATCGTTTAATGTGTCCGCAAACCTTGAATCATTCGTGTCGCTTCAGTTTGAGCTCCAACGGAACATGCAGGGTGTGTGAGGATATTATATTATTATTATTATTCCTTTTAAGAACTAAAAAAGATACCAAGAAAAGCTGCATATATAAATGAGACATAAAAGGAGGTAAACAAAAAAATGGAGTATTCCTCGGCACAAGAAATTCACCCCCATCCTCACTCTTTCTCTCTGAACTCGCTGTGACAGCCTGTACACCTGAGCAGCCCGGGTTCCTCCCGACTCCCCCCCCCCCGACCATTCCACGCATGTGGTGTCACCCCAGCCCCAAAGACGCACGCACACGCACACGTGCACTCACGCACATGTATGCTCTAGACCACCTCCAGGGCCCCCTCTTTGGCAGGGCCAGTCCCAGGGGAGAGGTTAGTATGATGGATGTCTGATTGGTAGCCCTCCCTTAGGGCCTCCCTCTCCGTCACCTCTCTGCGCTCTGAATTAAAAGGCCGTTTGTCTCCTCTGAGTCCTCAGCTGTAGAGCGCCGGCCTGCAATTTCACAGCACTCAGAGAGAGAGGGGAGACCATTACAGAGGAGGTTGTCAGGGGAGCCATCAGAGCCCCGGACACGCCTGAGGGACTCTCTCTTTCCCCTCCATCTTCCCCCCCCCCCGCTCCCGTTTCCTTCTGCCGAGCACCGACAACACCTCTATCCCACTGGAGGCGGACCAGCCGTAGCTCACAAATATATAAATATTCAAGGCCTCGGTTGCGTTCGGGGCTCGCATGCACCCATGTGCATATGAGCGGGCACACACACAGGCGTGAATAGACATTTAAATTCAGGTTCCATCTGATCCTTCAATAAATTTACATGTTTAATTATATATATGACGTTAACTCAAGAGATGTTGTGATGGTGTTTTGTTTTCTTATTCCTGGAAATGAAACATTTAAACTGAAACTCTATCTATCTATCTATCTATCTATCTATCTATCTATCTATCTATCTATCTATCTATCTATCTATCTATCTTATTATTTACATTTATTTGGTTTATTTCTCTGTTTTTGATATAGATTTAAATGTGCTTTTATTGTGAAATTTACCCCCGGGTCATTTGAGATTAACACTCCTGATTTAGACCATGCACTGTACAGTATATAAATGGATGGAGCCTTCTACTTCAAAAAGTAAAGCTCTATTACGAGAAGTAGCCACCAGGGGGCAAGTACAATAAATACATAAGAAAATATTTAATGTTTATGTATTACTGTTTAATAGCTTTTACTCCAATTGATGTGTTATTATCTTTGAAAAAGCACTTAATTGTTCCTTTTCGACGGCACCTCAGAGACAGTGTGATGGTACTACTTTACTTCGTACTAAAACCATAGTGTATCCTCTAAACTGCAGGTATAGCCAGGAACTTTAAACCTCAGCGAAGCTGCTAAAAAGGTAATTAACACCATTCCCTTTACCAGTGGTTGTTCTGTACTGTAAATGTTTTCACCCGTGTCAAAACCCCACCCCCGAAAAAACACCACCGTCGCGCTCAGTGGTACCGCTATGGCGCTAACTACTTAGCATATCTTACTTAAGTGTTTTAATCAATTCTTTCGATGATCCGATTGATGAGATAAATTATATTGAGCATGCGCATGTTTTTTTAAAGTAAGGATCACCACTAACATTAATGCTACACTCTTAGCAATAAGGGTTCCAAAAGGGTCCTTCTACAAGGGCTGAGGTTCTACCTGGAACCATTTGCGTCTGAAAAACCCTTTACCAAAGAAAGGGTTTTTCAAAGGGTTCTCAGTAACACTAATGGTTCCAGTAAGAACCATTTCGATCCAGAGAACGGGTTAAAAAAGGGTTCTTGGTGGAACCCTCCAAAAAGGTTCCACCTGGAGCCAAAAAGGGTTCTCCTATGATGAACCGTATATGGTTCTACTTAGCACTGTTTTTTTAAAAAAACTTTTATATAAGAGTGTAACGGATAAGCTAAGGGTGTCTTAGTCTTCTTCAGTGGTTAGCTTAGCTGTAGTCGACTGACACTTGCTGGATTTGCTAAATCGAGTCCAGTCGCCTACAGCTAACTAGTAAAGATGCAGTAACGTAACTCAGTGATTAGTTTTGATGTCATCGTTCTGCCTCTGGTTTTTGTGAACGGATGCTGCATCCTTCATTTGAAAGAATGTCAAGCAATACTATCAGACCGTGAGAGCGTTATTTCACTTAGCGGTTTAGGTTGTGTTTCCATTACAATATAGTATCCCTTCAACGGAAGTCATCACTGCACCGCTGCATGAAACTGCCGTGACTTCCACAGACTCAGTCACTGGACTGAAATACAGTGGCAGGGTTTGTGATGCAGCATACCCTACAACACATATTTGCTGTTGCAGTTTGCTCATATTCAAATGCAGATTCCAGGAGAAAAGGCTGGATCATTTCTTTGTTGGTTTTTGTCTTTGGTGGGATATGTCATCGATAAAACCCAATTCACACTGGTCAAATAACCAGTTTAAACCCATGTTTACACAGGGTTTTTTGACCAGTGGGGATGATTGCAGTACATGCACGTTTTTTTTATTGGCTTCATCGCTGATCAGCAACGGTGGGAATTAACACAAAAGACCTTGGTGAACGTGTTAATTTCTTCTTCATTTCAGGCAGCACCGCAAATTCCTCTGTCATTTCCAGTGCCTTGCCATGACACACATTCATTTTCTGGCTGCCGACTTAGCCATCAGCCTTGAATGAATCCTATGACATACAACAGTTGCATTCAGTGTTTTTTGTTTTGTCAGAGCAGAGCAACCACTGGCAGTGTGGATGGTGTTGATCACCCTTTTTCAGCGGGGTCACCCAGGATCATACCATCCTGGTTATATGCACTAATTTTAGTGTGAAAGAGGCTTAAGCATTCTCCGGTTTCCTCCCACAGTCCAAAAAGGTGCAGATTTGGGGATTTGGACGCTCTAAGGTGCGAGTGTAAGTGTGGATGGTTGTTTGTCTTTATATGTGGTCTTGTGAGGGACTGGATAAAGCTGTAGAAGATGAGTGAATGAGTGAGGCTTTTTCTTTTAAACAAGTGCTTGTACATCATCTACACTCTTAGGACTAAGGGTTCCAAAAGGGTCCTTCTACAAGGGCTGAGGTTCTACCTGGAACCATTTGCTTCTCAAAAACCCTTTCCCGAAGAAAGGGTTTATCAAGGGTTCTTGGTAACACTAATGGTTCCAGTAAGAACCATTTTGATCCAGAGAACCCTTTAAAACCCCTTTCCTGAATAAAGGGTTCTTGGTGGAACCCTCCAAAAAAGGCTCTAGGTGGAACATTTATAAAAAGGTTTTACCTGGAGCCAAAAAGGGTTCTCTTATGAAGACAAGCCGAAGAACCTTATATGGTTTTATATCGTTTTAGGCTTTGTCACAGACATCCAACATGCCACATTAATTTATTACAAAGGTTCCACCTGGAACACTTTTGGAGGGTTCCACCAAGAACCCCTTTAAAACCCTTTATTCAGCAAAGAGGTTTAAAGGGTTCTCTGGATCAAAATGGTTCTAACTGGAACCATTAGTGTGACCAATAACACTTTATAAACCCTTTCTTCGGCTCTTGAAGAAGGACCCTTTTGGAACCCTTGATTCTAAGAGTGTAGTGATAGTTTTTTTTAGTACAAGCTCTTGTGAAGGTTCCAAGCGAGCTGAGCTGATACTATGTGTGATGACGTCATACGTCAGAGTCTGTGCTCCGGTCCTGTAGGAAGTACTGAACAAATCTTTTTTTTTTAATGAACTGATTCTAATGGGATCTAAAGGGTTTTTCAGAAGCAAATGGTTCCAGGTAGAACCTCAGCCCTTGTAGAAGGACCCTTTTGGAACCCTTATTTCTATATGAATGGATGGATGCATGGATTCTGATGAGAAGGACAGGCAGAATGTGAATGCTGTGATCAGGGGAAAACAAAGATGGCTGGAATATTTCCCAACCTTCTCAGTCGCGCAGAATAAAGCAGCACCTCAGACACCTTTCAGCCCCCGCGAGGATCACGTGTGATTCCGTACACAGTCAAACATACGCGGACTCGATGCTGTATCTGGTGCTGCACTTGCGAAATAGATAATTGAGCATTGCGAGGTCGCAGGTCAGTGCGAGTAACTGTTGATCAGGTTGAACGCTCCTCCCCTGCAGTCAGCTGCTGCGTAAAGTGGTGTTACTTTATGTGGAACGGTGGACAAAGACAGGTGCACGGGATGTGGGTAAGAGCCCGACTGTGCGACTCACACTGTGCCCAGTTCCGCCCTTGTCATTGAGATATAATGAGAGCGATCACCTTTCAGTGTTGGCCATCCTAATGAGGTAATGAATGGGGGCGGTGCAGCGCACCTTTGCCCTCACCTACTCTATTAATCAGAGTAGGGTCACGCACAGCGTCGGCGCCCAACCTCCCCCATCTGGCAGCACTAATGGACCGAGCAAAGGATTGAAGGTGCTTTTAGTTAAAGAGCTCTGAGAGGAGAGGAGAGTGGAGAGGAGAGGATGTGTTTCTTGTGTAAAAAAAAAAAAAAAAAAAGGGAAAGGAAATTAAAGGCAGGGAGCACATAACTATGAGAATGTGTTACACCTATAGTAGGAGTGAGAACTGTGGGTGACACCAGCCTTTGACTTCATCTCAGGGACCGCGAGGAAAGATCAGGAGGGAAAACTACCTCATGGGACCTGGCAGACATTTGCAGTATGAACCACAATATGCCAAGATTCTATTATTATCTGTTGCGGCCATCAAAATAAATCGAAAGATTGTTCTGGGGGGGGGGTTACTACGTCACTGTTACGATTATTTCTTGCACTAAGACCAGTGGGAACGATCGATCCTTATCGATTCCCGATAATACAACTTTGTATTTTCACGGTCTTTATCGCTGTATTCTGCCTTAATTTGTTTTCGTTTTAACCCTTTAAGGCAGTGTTTCCCAACCCTGGTCCTCAGGGAACACGGCCGTGCCATGTTTTACATGTTGCCCTGCTCCAAAAACACCTGATTCAAATAAACCAGTCAGCTCATCATCAAGCTCAACTTTCAACTTTTGTCAATGTTTTTTTTTTTTCAAATGTTATAGTTCAACTTTTGTCATTCTTTTTTCCAAAAAATGTTGTTAACTTTTGTCCCAAAAAATTTTTTTGTCTTAAAAAATATATATATATATATATATATATATTTTATTTTATTTCAAAAATGTAATGTTTCAACTTTTGTAAAAAATCAAAAAATCAAAATGAATGTTTAATCTGAATCTGTGTTTTTTTTTGGAGCAGGGCAACATCTAAAACATGGCATGGCCACGTTCCCTGAGGACCAGGGTTGGGAAACACTGCTTTATGGTACTACTCAACCATTTGGTCGACCACACTTTAAGTCACTATATGTCATTGAAAAATCCTCACTAAAAAACTCACTAACACTAAATGAATGTGACTTGTTCTGAATGTTGTACTTCATGAATTATGCAAACCAGGTTTATTATGAACAGACATTTTGGTAGAGGCCTTGTATCTGTACTGTAGGTCTAATTTAAAAAAAATAAAATATATATATATATATATATTGATTGTCGTTATTGTTATCATAAGTAAAAAAAAATGCAAAGAAAAAAATGTCCTTTGCTTTTTTCTTGGTGCGTACCTTAAAGGGTTAAATATCACGTTTTATTGGTCAGCAGGTGGAGAGCTGGTCTGTCTGTGAATCAAGCAGGACTCAGCAAAGCATTTTAAAAACCTTAAAATAAAATAAAATACAAATAACGTGGAGGCAGAAGGCATGGAGGGTGGGCGGGTGGTGGTGGTGGTGTGGTGGTGGTGGGGGGTTTGGTTGAATAATCTCGGCTGTGTATGTGCTCTCAGCGTCTTGTCCTCCCCTGGCTAACCGCACCGGCGGCCACTTGAATTAGCAGCAGAGGATTATGGGCAGAGAGCCTCATTAATCTGAGCAACAAACAGTGGCCAGTGTGAATATTTGCGCCCAGAAATTGAAAAGATTAAGTCCTATTTGACAATGACTTGCAGTCTCTGTGCTGCAAGAGGCTACTGTTAAATATTCATACCCTGGACTCCTTCTCTTTCTCCCGTGTGGGTGTAAGTGTGTGTGTATTTGTTGCCTCTTTAAGTCCTCTTTTTTTTGAGGATAAATACTGACCTTGTCAGGACCGGGAGCAAAACCTGGTCCTGGACTGATCTTTAAGGTTAAGTTTAGGGCTAAGATTTGAATTGTGGTTAGGTTATGGTTAGGGTTAGGCATTAAAGGTGCATTATGTAATAAATCTAAAGCAACTGGCCGTAAAATCCTCCTAATATGTCACAGAGACTCAGGAATAATGTTCATATAACATACTGAACTCACCAATAACAGCAGTACAGCCAAAATATTTCCATTAAAAAAAATCTTTTGCAGACTGCAAATCACGTTTTGGCATGTGGCGCCACCTACCGCTGTCTACCAACCATTGCAGTCAGTAGAGTCTCTGCTGCCGAGCAACCACGGGTTGCCAGTTACGTCAGAAAAACTAAACCTAAAAGACTTCTGTATTTTGAATTTTAATCTAGTAACAGTTTTTGGCCACATTCTGACATATGGCACCTTTAACTGGAATGTCTGTGCTCTAGTGTGTGTGTGTGTGTGTGATGTGCAAAGAGAATGAACTGATGATAGGATTTGTATTACTTTTTTTTGTCATTCATTATTTGGAAAGGAAAGGGGAAAAAAAAATGGAATGCGCAGGTGCAAACACACACAGAGTCTTACACACACACTTTAATGACAAGAAAAGGGGGTGGTGGGTCTGAAGAGACATCCCATCTCCTGCCCGCCATGTCAGCCTGGCAGGAGATTCCCTCCTGCAAATGCTCAGCAAATACACCTGCTATTCATTTCCTACAAGGCAGAGACGGCTCCCCAGACCTGACAAAGCTATTTACCCACCTCTCCAGCCCAGCCTGTGCAAGGCGCTATCGCTAATGTTTTCCCTTCTGCAGGAGATCAATATGTTTGGAAGCAGACAAACAACCCTGCCCTGCCAGACAGGCTCTTCCCGTTTAGCGGGGCCACCACTGGGGGGGTCGGGGGGGGGTGGGAGGGGATCGGGGGGGGGGGGGGGGATCTGACAGCAGATGTACACAACCGAATCAACAAGCAGCACTTCTCCAGAGTCAACACAGGACACAATCAACGCCGCGTGGATCTACAGTGCGAAGAATTAAACGCCGAGGATCAACACTTCACATCCCCACTCGTGCGCCAAGTTATGTCGGCTTCCAAGAAAAACAAGCCCGCATATTGATTTAGGCACGAGCAAAGAGAATTATCGTTCGGAAATTTTTTTTTAAAGCCGCCGGAATAAACATGAACTTGCCGCGGCGGATGAGTTGCGTCCTTGAAATGCTGCTGCTTAAGCTCGGGCTAAAAGCGGGAGAAAATACAGAAACGGATTCCCGAGCGGAGCAGACATCTTTTCAGCAGATAAAATAAAAGGGAGGGAAATCGACTTTCGGTAAACAACGGCAAATCAAACCAGACGATACAAACACTGGGAGTCAGACTAAGTCAACATCCGGGTCCCCTGATCTCCTCCTCTGGATAAGCCCTTATGCTCGCTAGAGCCTTTGCTTATCTTTCGTGCACTTCTTCCACTCCTGCTGTTTCATCCCGTTTTCACTCGCTCTAAAGTCGAAAAAATCCCCAAATTATGAAAAAGATTTCGATCGTTATTCAGCCAAATTATCCAATCTTAAAGGTGCCATATGTAAGAATGTGGCCAAAAACTGTTACTGCATTCAAATTCAAAACACCGAGGTCTTTTTAGGTTTCGTTTTTTGACGTAACTGGCAACCCGTGGTTGCTCGGCAGCTGAGATTCTACTGGCTGCAATGATTGGCTGTGGTTTCGCCACATGCCAAAACATGATTTGCAGTCTGCAAAAACATTTTTTAATGCAAATATTTTGTCTGTACTGTTGTTGTTGGTGAGTTCAGTTTGTTATATGAACATTATTCCTGAGTCTCTGTGACATATTAGGAGGATTTTACGGCCAGTTGGTTTAGATTTATTACATAATGCACCTTTAAGAACAAAAAACAACATGTCTTTTATGTGTGCAGAAACAGCATGTCTGAGTGAGAATACATGAGGGAGGAGATGTGTGCACGTGCAGCTTTACTGTGATTTAGACCAAAATCATGGAGTGGACCAAATGTGTGTGGATTTGAATATTCGTTTCAAAATGAGGCAGCTGTGTGCAAATGTGTGTGAGTGTGTGTGTGTGTGCACTGGAAGTGGCCATGGGGTGGAGGTTTGGCTATACGTGACTCTCTCTCTCTCTCTCTCTGTGTGTGTGTGTGTGTGTGTGTGTGTGCAGGAGCAGCAGGGTGAGAGTGCTAAATTGCTCTGTGTTGAGGAGATAACGGCGAATCCCTATCAGCTGCATCACGGGGCTTAAGACCCCGATGGGCGTGAGGGGAAGAATGAATTTTCCTCACCACTCTGCATATTACGGGATTACACTGCACCTTTAGATATGCTCGGGCTGAGCCCTATCTCCGCCGCCTCGCGGCAATACGCATGTAGATTATTGAAATAGACTGTCGCACTGTGGATGAATTGAGGCAACACAGAGGGGACCGCACCGGGCCCCTGCAACGAAAATATACTGCCCGAGATAAACAGTGATAGGATTTTGGTATTTTACAATGTTTGGACAGAAGAGTGCTATATAATACAGGCATGCAACTTTAAAAAAAAAAGAGAGAGAGAGAGAAAGAAAGAAGTCTTTCTTAATTTTTTAAAAAACAGGGCTACAAAGACACAAAAAAATACAAATCAGGAGCTCAACTGCCCCCCAGACACTATAATCTGTAGTATGTTCCTGTGAATGGGAACACGTGATCCAGATTAACATTTTTTTTCCCTTCCTTTTAGGCAGAAATGCAAAATTCCAGAAATCTTTTTGGAGAAACTTAATTTTTACCACTTGGGACATGGGCCTTTTTTTTTTGTATATTGTATTTTGTCGAGTTGAGTTGGACTAAGATATCAAATAATTTGATGGCACCACAGCAGTTCAATCACCCTGCCAAAACAGCCCTGTTCAGAACGGCTCGGTTTAGTAGTATCTCTTTAGGTCCACCTTAAAAAAAAAAGTAAAAACAAAACTTAAGTGACAGGAAATGACATCAGCCACAGAGGCTACTGGGAGCTAACAGCTGTTAGCATTTGGAAAAGTGATCATTTGCAGGGTCTAGCAGGCACATTGCTGTCATATATAACATGTATCCACTGGACAGATAAATCCTCTGAGGCTGGAAGTTTGTGTAGAACTCTGTGCTGCACTGTGGAGCCAAGAATAGAACTTTTTGTGAACTTCCGGTTTTCGAATACCGTTGCCCTCACCCCCTTACTCTCACGTGTTTTACAGACAAAGTGGAGCTCCGCAAGACAACAATTCCTGGAATTTAGTGCATTGTGACGTCCCAACGAGCACGGAAGTCAATATCTTGTTTCATCGCCTGTACTCAGACTGAGGAGGACCACAAAAACATGAGTGAGTCATCTTTTTTCACACTTTGATTTTGCATAGTATGGGACTTTTAAAAATTCACAAAACAATTGTGAAGCAGATATCGCAGTAATTGAACTTTGAAGGCAGTCAGTAGTTGTGTTCCATGATTAGTGACAAATACAAACAATAAAATGCCAAAAAAAACAAAAGACGCATTTTCTTTCTCATTTGAACGTATAACGAGGGAGCTTTATTCAGTAACTTATAACATTAGTTATGAAGTTATGCAGCTAGCGTTATATAATACAGCGGAGAGTCCGGTGTGGCATTTTGTTGTCTGTTTTGTTGCTCATCAAAATCAGTCACAGATTTGTTTAAAGGGGAAATAAGTAGTTTATAGTGCCATCTAGAGGAGAGGGTTAGGGACCTGCTGCTCTGCTCACCCCCTCCCTTCCCTGAGCGCTACGGTATCCGCAGCTGGTCAAATGTCGTCCTCGTCGTCTTTCTCCGTGTCAGCAGATGAGGTTCGTGAGGCGAGGGAGAGGGTGAGCTACCGCGGCCGTAGAAGACGAAGCAGAGAGAGAGGAGGCGGGACTTCCGCTACAAGTAAAGAGACACTTGTTTTGTTCTCTCGCGTTTGTCCTTACAGGCTCCGGTAGAAACATGGCGTCTCGCTGCTAACAGTGGCTATGCAACCGCGGTCCGCGGTCATGTTATTTAACATGACTTTTTGAAACACTACGAAAATGAAACAAAAACTATTATACAGCGACTAGACAATGCAGGAGCACATAATATGTATAAAAAAGTGGATTTTGGGTTATATAAACCCATAAATACTACATATTGTACCTTTAAAGCCTCCATGGTCATTTCATAATAAAACACACCTTGGATAGAAGTACAGATTGCTATGGATATGAAGAATATTGGAAAATATTTGAATGCAGAAATATTATGTTGCAAAGTCACCCACTTGTGCCACAAGCAGAGGGCGTGCAGGTTCAGGATGTGTAGGCAGAGGGATGGAGGAGGACCTGGCCTCTAGGATGAGGGTGGGTGGTGCGTGGGGGGGCAGAGAGCAATAGAGAAGGAAGGCATCTTCTTCTTTTTTTTTTTTTTTTTTTTTTTTCTTCAGCGCCTCTGTCGCTCTTTCTCCTCCTCCTCCTGGCCTCTGGCTAATTACTCCTTTTTTAAATGCAAATCATTGGCGGAAAGTGAGATGATTTCCTCGGCGGCCGCTTCAGGGAAGAAGTGAGGGGAGAGAGAGAGAGAGAGAGAGAGAAAAGAGGAGCAAGCAGAGACGAGCGAGGCTGAATGGAAAGAAAGAGGTGACTTTCTTTCCTCGGCTGCCGGGGACCTTTGAAGTTGGGCAAGATGGTGAGAGGAAGGGGGGGGGGGGGAAGAAACGAGGGAAGATCGTGTTAACGAGATGGCCTCTAAAGACGAATTAAATGGTGGAGAAAAGGAACATGATCAGGCCTGGCCCTACTTATAGACTCCTCACAGACTCGCTCCTTTCAGCGCCCGCCGAGGTGTTCCAAAGCCTGAATTCCTTAGCTCAGCTCTTTGAAAGGGCTTGGAGTGTGGGGTGCATGAGTGAGGGGCTACATTTGGGGGTGGGGGGGCAAATAGTGTGTGTGCATGAGTGCAAATGTGTGTGTGTGTGTGTGTGTGTGTGGGAGGGGTCACCCGTCCTTTAGTCACACATCCCCGTCCCTCAATGGGGAGGTCAGGGACTTACACACCGATGGAGGGTCAGAAGTGGCAGGGATTACACGTCTTGCTCTAAGCCCCCTAGATCCTAGTGTTTTCACTCCCCGCTCGCTGTTTGTTGTTTTGTGGCGGAGCAGACGAAGGAAAGAAAAGGAGACGGTCGGGGGAATTAGTGTAAAGCTCGGGAGATGAATGGGCATCTTATTCGCACCTCTTGTTGGCTGTTTTTCAGTCCCCCCCCCCCCACACACACACACACACACACACCGCCGCCGCCGCCGCCTCACCCCCTCCAAACATCCCTCCCATTCCTTGTCGCAGTGAAAGCGCGTTAGGGTCGCTTTTGTGCTGACAAAAGGAGACTCCCCTCCTGGCTTTCATGCTCCTGGTGGAGCAACAAGAGGATTTGGCCCGCCATGCAGCGCAACCAGAGCTGCCGCTGCTGCTGCTGCTGCCGCGGCTTTGATTGGACATCGGCGGGAGAGAGAGCTCGCTCCTCTCTTTCTTGATTAATCAAGTGATTCCACAGTGCTCTCAATAACACCTTCTCCTTCTCCTTTTTTAACACTCAATAATCCCGTCCACCCCCGAACACCAAACCCCCCCCCCCCGACAACCCACGTCTGTCTTTTCTCCCGTGACTGAAGAACATTTTGTCATCTCGTTTTTTTTTTTTATGTGACTTTGTGTTAATCTGATGTGTGGGTGTTTTTTTAAAAATTATTATTATTATTATTTTTCTCAGTGCGCTTATCACAACCGACACATTAGAAGCACTAATTTAGAGGTTTTCTTTTTACAAGGGTTGGCAACACGGTTAACCCAAAATGTCATTCAAAACACAAGTGCTCTCAACTGCCATATTTTTACATTAAATTATAAATTGCCTTGTTTTTTTTTCTCTTTCTTTTTTTTCCCCCGTAAACTAAATACGAAATAGATATTTGAGTGTTTTTGAATACAAACTTCATCTCATTATTTTTGCTGTTGTTTATGTTTTGACACACTGAGATGCAGTTACACTCCTCCAACGACTACACTTTTATTATTTACACAAGGAGGCGCGAGCATTTCAAGGTGCAAAATATTTGTATTAATGATAAGTGGTTGAGTAGTGGTTTAGTGAGTTTGATCCACTTGAGCTCCAGCTCTGGAAAGAAAAGTAGAAAGTGGAGGATAATTTATTATACCATGTATATATATATATATATATATATATATATATATATATATATATATATATATATAGTTTCTATACAAAATGCATTAGGTATAAACTGTTTTATCTTATAAGCTAAGAGTTTTACAAAAGCATAAACTGAGATTTTCTGGGTTTTGATTGATATGCAAAGCGTATAAATGGAAGTGTATTAATCTCAAAGGAACTTCTCCTCTGTATGTTCATGTAATTTGCTGCTGTTCTAACGCTTCTTTTTTTAATACTAATGTGCAAAAACCTGTACCTGCACTCTTAGAAATAAAGGTGCTAAGTAGAACCTCATAAGAGAACCCTTTTTGGCTCCAGGTAGAATATTTTTTTTATAAAGTTTCCACCTGGAACCCTTTTGGGGGGTTCTATCAAGAACCCCTTTAAACCCTTTATTCGGGAAGGGGGTTTTAAAGGGTTCTCTGGATCAAGATGGTTCTTACTGGAACCATTAGTGTTACCAGGAACCCTTGAAAAACCCTTTCTTCGGGAAAGGGTTTGGTTTTTCAGAAGAAAATGGTTCCAGGTAGAACCTCAGCCCTTGTAGAATGACCTTAGAAATACGGGTTCAAAAAGGGTCCTTCTTCTACCCGGAACCATTTGCTTATGAAAAAGGGGTTTTCAAGTTCTTGGTAACACTAATGGTTCCAGTAAGAACCATCTTGATCCAGAGAACCCTTTAAAACCGCTTTCCTGAATAAAAGGTTTTAAAAGGGTTCTTGGTGGAACCCTCAGAAAGGGTTCCAGGTGGAACCTTTATAAAAAGGTTCTACCTGGAGCCAAAAAGGGTTCTCCTATGAGGACAAGCCGAAGAACCTTATATAGTTCTGCTTAGCACTTTTATTTCTAGTGTAATGTCAGTCACATTTGCTGCTGTTTCTGCCTTTTTATAAAGGTTCCACCTGGAACCTTTATAAAAAGGTTCTACCTGGAGCCAAAAAGGGTTCTCCTATGAGGACAAGCCGAAGAACCTTATATGGTTCTACTTAGCACTTTTATTTTTAAAAGTGTGGGAAGACGCACATCAACTGCTTCCAAAGTCGTGGCAAACCATGAGCAAACAGTCAAGTGCAGATCAGTTTTATGAGTGGAAAGTTGAAAAATGGATGAAATCAGCCACAGCGTTAAATATGGTCCATATGAAACCATGGAAAAATACTGAAGCTAAATAAGTCTTAAGACCATTAATTACATTTAAGAATTAACTTTTTTCAAAACAGGCCTCTTTTATATAAACATATCAGTCATTCAGCATTAAAATCAGTCATTTCTGATCGGTGGCTGATTAGGGCTCAGGGAAAAGTTGTTTTTCAGCGCTTGACATTAACAACGGCAATCACAACATGAATTATATCACACAATTAGAAGATATTGTTCGAAGAAAACAAAATAAAAAACGAGAAAAAAAAAATCTATTGGAATGAAAACAAAGAGGTGTTGCTGACAAGCGAGTTCAATTATAGGTGTGAAACAGTTATGTCAAAAAGGAACATTGAAAGTTTATTTCTGTACAGAAAGTACAAATGTAACAGTATCAATGTTTCCAAGATAAGCAAAATAGACCTGGCTGCATAATAAGGGCCTTCAAGCTCGGGTGGAGAACTTGTATCGCCCCCTGGGGGATTCTGAATAATTACCTCACATCACATCGGAAACTTGGAGCTGTGTAGTGCAGAAACAGCAGCAAATGTGACTGACATTACACTAGAAATAAAAGTGCTAAGCAGAACTATATAAGGTTCTTCGGCTTGTCCTCATAGGAGACCCCTTTTTGGCTCCAGGTAGAACCTTTTTATAAAGGTTCCACCTGGAACCCTTTTGGAGGGTTCCACCAAGAACCCTTTTTAAAACCCTTTATTCAGGAAAGGGGTTTTAAACGGTTCTCTGGATCAACTGGATCTTACTGGAACCATTAGTGTTACTAAGAACCCTTGAAAAACCGTTTATTCGGCCCTTGTAGAAGGACCCTTTTGGAAGCCTTATTTCTAAGAGTGTAGTGATAGTACCCAGTACATTTTTGCTTCTGAAAAACCCTTTCCCGTTCTTGTTAACACTAATGGTTCCAGTAAGAACCATTTTGATCCAGAGAACCCTTTAAAACCCCTTTCCTGAATAAAGGTTTTTAAAAGGGTTCTTGCTGGAACCTTCCAAAAGGGTTCTAGGTGGAACCTTTATTTGGTGTTGATAGTCTTGCACTACATCTTTTTATAAAGGTTCTACCTGGAACCCTTTTGGACGGTTCCACCTAGAACCCTTTTAAAACTCTTAATTCAGGAAAGGGGTTTTAAAAGCTTGACGAACCTTTATAAAAAAGTTTCTACCTGGAACCAAAACGGGTTCTCTTATGAGAACGTGCTTGATTTGCTTTACCTTTATTCTACCGTGAGACGCCAAAATAATTATTGGGATTAAATAATGTGCAGTTGTGCAGCTCTACTTAACGCCCAGGCTTCTTGTTTAGCATTAGAATCCATTTCTATACCTTTTTGTGGGTAATTCTGTGTTAGGGTTCAGGGTCTGATTGACTCGCTTTACTCGCGCAATGTAGCTGTCGTGTTTCCACCGTGCCTATATCAGGCCCTAGATAAAAATGCATCATCTTATTTGTGCAGCTCTTTATTCACAAATAAAGATTAGCTACAAGGGGCTAAACATCTCCCGTTTATACAGATATCACACGATAAAAGCACTTTTACACCCCAGTCATATTCATGCTTCCAGAAACAGGTCTATTTTTTTTCAGACATTATTTTTGCACAAGCTTGTTGTCTAGTAGATGAAAATGTAATCAGAGTTAAGACGTTAAACGTTGGTGATCCTTCCTAGTGGCACGATAAAAAAAAAAAAAAAAAGGGACTCAGCTGCCTCCCTGCATGAACTTAGCTGTTTTTTATTCCGCACTCAATCCTCGTACAGTGTATAAACCGAACACCTGCTCTGCCTGATATCACTTTCCTCGCAACTCAACGTTGCCGGGGTCCAAATTTCTTGGCCTTATCAGCTCGGCGGCTTTGTATCGAACTTGAATGTGTGTACTTTCCGACGAGTAGGTGGGTGGCTGTTATGGAAGCCATAAAGACAAGAGAAAAACACAGGGAGCGAGAGAGGGGAGGGGATGGTGAGGGCTGGTGATAAACAGAGTTGGGTGGTGGGGGTTGGGGGGGGGGGACGCCTTTGCGATGATAAATCAAGTTCCAGACTAATCTATTTAGCATGCTCTCACCATTATCCTGTCAGTGAAACAGCTAATTAATTAACTGATTCCACAATGAAGAGGTTTTGAATGAGCCCATTTAGATAATTACTACAAGGAGCCGATCGTGCCAGTCATTTACAACTGTCACGCAGGTTCCAGCATTGGCAGCTGCCCTTCACTCTGGCCCTGGCCTTCACCATCACTAATACTCTCAGCACATACAGCAGCACCGCAATGTCATTGACGGCTGTGAGGTTTATAGCTCCGAGCGAAGCAGGAGGGACCATCAACACATTTATTATTATTATTGTTGTTGTTGTTGTTGTTGTTGTTGTTGTATGTTCCCACACAATTGAACTGCATCCTCAGATCTGTTTTGAAAAGTACATGACAGTATTTTCTGAAACAAAATGATGCAGTTATTTACAGAGAAGCACATTAAAGTGACCTCGTGTCACACTTTGAGCATGAATGAATAGGTTATGTATAGGTACCTGGTTCCGGTCATGTTTTGTCCTCATAGCATCAATATATTATTCATAAAATAACATAACCGGTTAAAACATTGTTTTTCATTATTTAAGTCAGACTTTTGAACCCTGACTTTGCCAAGAAAGCTGCCATTTACCATGAACCAGTGTGGGATGTGAACAGTCACTCTAATAACAAAAATGTGGCCACAAGGGACAGAAGAAGAAAAACCTAATTTCAGCCGTTTATGTGTTCCTAAGAATATTACTGCCATTACTGAAAACTGCAGTTCGTAAACCACACTATAATAAAGAAATAAAAATAAAAGTGCTAAGTCGAACCATATAGGTTCTCATAGGAGAACCCTTTTTATAAAAGTTCCACCTGGAACCCTTTTGTAGAGTTCTACCAAGAACCCTTTTAAAACCCTTTCTTCAGGAAAGAGGTTTTAAAGGGTTCTCTGTATCAAAATCGTTCTTACTGGAACCATTAGTGTTACCAAGAAACCTTGCAAAACCCTTTCTTCGGGAAAGGGTTTTTCAGAAGCAAATGGTTCCAGGTAGAACCTCAGCCCTTGTAGAAGGACCCTTTCGGAACCCTTATTTCTAAGAGTGCGCTCACTCTCCCCACACCGTAGAGAACATCAGTGCTTTTTACATTGCAGCACACAGTTGAGTTGTTGATTTGCTGCTGCTTGGAATTCAGCTCCCTTAGTGTTACCAAGAACCCTTGAAAAACCCTTTCTTTGGGCAAGAGGTTCCAAAGGATTCTCTGGATCAAAATGATTCTTGCTGGAACCACCAGTGTTGCCAAGAACCCTTGAAAAACAAATGGCTCCAGGTAGAACCTCAGCCCTTGTTGAAGAACACTTTTGGAACCCTTATTTCTAAGCATGTATGTCATGATTGTAAAAAAAAAATGAAGGTAATTTGGTAGAAAACATGTTATACATAGGACATGATTCAAGCAATACAGTTATTTCCTTTTATTTTATTCATCAAATCTCAAAAGCATCTTCTTCTTTTTTTTTTTAACATATTTTGGATTAATTTTGTAGGAGAGGCAACAAAAGCCATCAGTCAGTCTAATTAATGCTGCCTTTAGGGGGCATGAATGAGATCAGTATAAAAACTAGTAAATAGTCATGTGTTTATATATCAGTTCTCTCTTTGAGCAATTTCCCCCCCAAACTGTAGCACTTAAATAAATAAACTGGGGATTAGTGATGAGCAAAGATAATATTACAAAAACAAACAAACAAACGGAGAAAAAAAACTCATTATGAAATTTGTCCCTCTGCAAATTCCGGCTGTGACAGTTATCAGCGTCATTGGCAGAGAAGTTAGTCAAAGCCTTTTATATTATAAATCTTGCTTTAAGGTACATTTCATTTCATCAGTGTTTGTCTTTTGAGACACATGGAACTGGAACAAACTAAAATAATTCCTTGCTCAAATAAACAAACCCGGTGATGATAGAATCTGACTGATGCCGCATACTCCTGTAAAAAACAGAGCTTATTATGACTCATATATAGTTATTTTATTGTTGTTTATTGTTTTATTGCTTGCTTCTGCTGGGGCTGAAATTCAGTCTGTGCATGCGCTGTCCTGGCGCACCCAACGCGATCTTGCGTGGTTCCAAAATGTAAGCTCAATGCACAGGCTGTGTGTTGAAGCGCGTTGGTTTCTGCGCATGTTGAAGTATGCCAGGGTTAGTGTTAAGAGTAAGGGTGCTTTCACACCTACAGCATTTGGTGCACACCAAACGTGTTTTTTGTCCCTTGGTTCAGTTCTTTTGCGTAGTTGTGAATGTAATCTTGGTACTTTGGTGCACACCAAATCAACCGGTCCAAGACCTGCCTGAAGGAGTGGTCTCGGACTGCTTTATCTGCCCTACTTTGGTACGGTTCCTCTGGTGTGAACGCAACCAAACCAAATGGGACCAAATTGCCTCCAGCTCCCCCATGACCCTCATGTGGAAGATGAAAAGGTAGAAAATGGATGGATGCATGAATGTTTCCATTTAAAGAAAGAATTCATGATAAAGGACGGCACAACTGGACACCAGTGTGAGTCACAGCTAACATTGTCCGATAGATGCCTGGTTGCAAGTGACACCTCAGTACTACACATGTTATAAACCAACAGTCATTCATTAAATTAAACTAAGGATACGGCCTAACATGCAGGATAGAAAGCTGACTGGCATTTTGGCAACAGAGACACACATCAAGGTATGCAGTCGATAAAGTGTTGTCGTCCGCTTGAACAGGCCTACAGTGTGATTTTTCTTCAAAAATCGAACTGGCAAAACAAATCCTATATTTTTGACATGTTTTTTCCAGGAGTGAGTGACTGGCCTGGTACATGGTGTCAGAAAGGGAGTGACTTCATATTTCCTGCCCTCAGCTATTTAATGAGCTGCTTAGTGGCTAAAAATCTTTCGTGTCACGGAAGATGGTGGCCTAGGGCTGTGGAGCTGACGTGTTGTTAAATGCACCGGGGAGAAGATAAAATACTGTCCAGGACGGCAGGTCTGAGTAAAGCATCACGAGTGTGAAGGCGTATCTAAAACACTAAGACACTAAAAACACTGAGCAGCAGTTTATGATATGATGAGGGATGAGGATTTTACAACTCCGGAACCCTCACAACAAATCCGAGTGTAACGGGAATGTGTTCGGCACATTTTTTACTCTTTTTATGTGTTTGTTTGCACTCGGTGTAATCACAGCTCTTTGCACGTTTTCTGTTACGGAATCACAGTCGTGGTTTTTATAATTTAATACCTGCAAAACTCTGTCGTCAGTCACAACAGAACCTGAACTCCTGTAGCTTTAATTTCTCTACGCTGTGGTACTGTCAAAATTATTTTTGCACCTGTTCAGGAATAGATATCAGGAAAAGTCACGGTCTATGTGTTGGTATTGGGCCCTGCCTTAGCTCAGGAAACACAAGACCCTGTATATACAGTAACTATGCTGTGTTCAAGTGTGATTGTTTCACCGTTAATGAGACCATTAGGTGTTAATGAGTCCATCGAATGTCCAATGAAGCACTCTCCTGTTAATGTTAAAGTTCAGGATGTCCTGTACACACGGTGTGTATGTTGCGATTAAAGAGTTTGCCTTTAGCGCAGCAACAGAAACACACACTGTAGTGGCAGAAAGTTGTTCAAATGGCCAACTGAAAGCAGATGTTCTACCTGGAACCATTTGTTTTTCAAGGGTTCTTGGTAGCACTAATGGTTCCAGTAAGAACCATTTTGATCCAGAGATTAAAACCTCTTTCCTTGAAGGTGCATTATGTAATAAATTAAAGCAACTAGCCATAAAATCCTCCTAATATGTCACAGAGACTCAGGAATAATGTTCATATAACAAACTGAACTCGCCAACAACAGTACAGACAAAATATTTGCATTAAAAAAAAATATTTTGCAGACTGCAAATCATGTTTATGTTTTGAAATCATGTTTTGACATGTGGCGCCACCTACCGCCATCTACCAATCATTGCAGTCAGTAGTCTCAGCTGCCGAGCAACCACGGGTTGCCAGTTACGTAAAAAAACGAAACCTAAAAGACCTCGGTATTTTGAATTTGAGTGTAGTAACCGTTTTGGCCACATTCTTACATATGGCACCTTTAATGAAGGGTTTTAAAAGGTTTCTTGGTAACACTAAGGGTTCTCCTGTGATGACAACCCGAAGAACTTTATATGGTTCTACTGAGCACTTTTAGTTGCTTTCCCCCCCAAACATTTTAAGTCCAGAAATGTCTTCATGTTAATGTAAATGTTAATGTTTTATAACGGCCAGTCAGCAGGTGATTAAAGTAACACACTCAACATTATACACATCTGTACACTGCAACAATCAATTATAATAAAATAAACATGCAGAGCAAGAGAAGAGTACTTGATGTTAACAAAAAAAAAAAGAAAAAGAAGACAATAACTCCTCTAATCCAAGAGGGTCAAGTCTGAAGTGCTGGGAAGGATTTAAAGAAGAATTAAATAAACAGCTATCGTAGGAGGAGGTTAATTAGCTGTGTATAGGGACACCAACGCTTGAGTTGATCAGTTCAGTTTGATTAAAGGGATATTCTTTAGAACACAAACAGAAGCTCATTACTACTGTGGATTATATTGAGTCTTTACTGTTTATCTTCGTACAGAGTTGGTTCGGCTGTGGGAGGCTTCATATTTGACCTCTTCGCAGTGATAGTGAATAATTATGACTTCATACACCTGAGACAAACTGATGACTGAAAACAAAGCCGAATCTTTCTTTTAACGAACACATTTTTAATTGATCATAAGGAGAACGAAAGTGTGGCCTACCAATCAGTTGTTTCACACATGATGGAACTCATGTTTTACTGATAATGAACCCCTGATTACACTCAGCATGCATTTATATATATGTATATTGATGAATTATCATTCACAGCTATCCTCGGCTATGAAATTGTCCCCACCCTTTATTAAAATGCACAGTAACGTCACATGTCTGAGCAAGTAGAGAAAATGATGTTTTTATGTAGTGTGACTGTACAGATGTGTAACCGTGGGAGAGAAAAAAAAATGAAGTGAATCAAAGGCGGATCATGCTGCTCTGACAGGAAATAACTAAATACCTTTAACCATTACAGAAATAAATTATATTACGCTTGGTGTGAATATTGAGGTAACGCAGACCTGTATGATCTGGATGTACAGTCAAATCACTCAGGACTGATGTTAATACCAGATCTGAATGCGCCGCACAAAGGTAGAGTCAGATGTAGGCAGCAGCAACATTGTGCCAGTAAAGTGTGACTGAAAACCCTTAGAACACTAAAGTCCCTGGTATACTTGGGTCCACGTTGGTTGCGCATGGACCCCACTGGAGTATTAAGCCCTGCTCACCAAGAAGAAGAAAAAAAACATTTTGACAACCAAAGATGAAGTCGACAAAGGATAGTCACCAAAGCCTGGCAACCCTCGAACCAGCTGACACCCTGACTCCCCTGCCCGACGGACCTTTCAACTGCTCGAACCGGACGTCTCTAGCTGTGGCACCATTCTCTTCTTCTTTGGTTGGAATGCGTTCTATTTCCGCCGTCCAGACTTGTACCGCCACCCAGTGGTGAAGTCGGATACTACACGACCCCTGACGTGCGAGCATACCGGGGTCCGCAATATGCTACGCGCGCTTTGGCGTGCGGGGCATGTGCGCGGAAGCATACCGGGGCCTTAAGGCCACTGACGGAACAGCGACGGAGCTGGTATGCGACGCAAAACGGAATCGGGGGAAGTTGACACACTGACGGAAGTGCGACAGATACGTCCATCCATCATATACCGCTTTGTCCTCCACCGGAGGGTCGCGGGGGGCTGCTGTGCATACATCAGCTGACATATGGGGCGATAGGCGGGGTACACCCTGGACAGTTCGTGTAGTCCATCGCAGGGCCACACATAGAGACAAACAACCATTCACTCACACTCTCACACCGACGGTCAATTTAGAATGACCAATTCACCGAATCCCCAAATCTGCATGTTTTTGGACTGTGGGAGGAAGCCTTAGAACCCAGGGAAGACCCATGCACACATGGGGAGAACATGCAAACCACATGCAGAAAGTCCCTTGTTCCAACCCGGGGCTCAAACCTGGGTCTTTTTGCCGCAAAGGCAAGAGCGCTAACCACTTCGCCAACCGTGTGGCCGTGACAGATACGTAATTCAGCAGAATCCCAGGTGAAGATACTTCCAATCTGAGTGACAGAGACATTCAGATTTCTCTAAAACTCCTTTCAGAATCACATTCAACACCACCTCCGTATGTGGTTTGGACAAATCTGACCTTTTTTTAGCTGTTCAGACTGCCAAAAGATTAAGCAAGATACGATCTGGATACTGTATGATTAAACATCAAAATGGTGCTGCAGGGTTAGGGTTAGTTTTAGGGCGAGTTTCAGAGGTGAAGTCTTCTGCTCAAAAAACCTGGTTCAGCAGTTCGATTCGATAAATGCCTGTTTTCAGATTAAGGATGCAGCATACAAAAAATGTTCCATGATTTCCGTTCACAAAGACTAAACAGAGGCACAGCAACAACATAAAAAAACACCACAAATCTTAAAATGTTACACAGTATGTTGTTGAATTATCAGACTCTATGTCAGCGACTGAATAAACCATCAACCTTCCATCATCACATACCCTGATGACATGCCCCACTGCACTACACCCATGGGGTCACTGTGGTCACACCAGCCCTACATCCATCCATCCAGACACACACACACACTATCCTGTGTTCAAAGTGTGGGAAAGCCTTAAATCCAGGCCACTACTCTGACCACAATAACCTAAAGGTGGTTATCTTATTGCCCGAGTCACTGATCAGGGTTTTGTCTTGTCACCCTTTTTTTTTCTCACTGCTGAAGACGGCTCAATCCACTCCATCAGATCACAGTGCTTCTCTCCATATCTCCCCTTTTTCACTCCCTTTCTTTCCCCTTCCTTCAATAATGGTCAATCCCACATCAATACGCAAGGCTCCTTTCACTGTGTCTATTCCCAAAGGTGGCCTCATTACCCCAGGGTGTTTTGTTTGTTTGTTCCTTCCTTAAAGAAGCTGAATTGAGCAGCCAGCAGGGGTGGACTGCAGGGAAAGAAGCACCACAGAGGGGCAGAGGAGGGGGGTATGAAGATCTGATTTCGGGGGGGGGGGGGGTGTGAAGGACACAGGGATCCCCAAGGAGAACAGGATGATGAAAACAGGATTGATTACGATGAAGATGAGAGTTAATGCACATTATTTACAATTTTCATAAAGACAAAAGTAGGCAGCATCTATTTGGTGGAAAGCACAACAAATGACTCCTCAGTTCACCTCTACCTTTTAACCCAGAAGGATATAAACAACTTTCACAACTCTCTTCACTCTCCCACTCTACTGTTTTTTCTTTCTTGGTTGGTTTATGGAACCAAGTTTTTTGGTGGGCAGAGCCGTTTCTCGTTGTTTATGTACACTAGAAATAAAAGTGCTAAGTAGAACCATATAAGGTTCTTCGCCTTGTCCTCATAGGAGAACCCTTTTTGGCTCACAAATAACTCTTTTAAAACCAAGGGTTCTCTGGATCCAAATGGTTCTTACGGGAACCGTTAGTGTTACCAAGAACCCTTGAAAAACCCTTTCCCGAAAGAAGCAAATGGTTCCAGGGAGAACCTCCGCCCTTGTAGAAGGACCATTTTGGAACCCTTATTTCTAGAAGTGTAGTAAGCTTCCTGTAGTGAGGCCCTGATACACCATCGTGGACCCAATTCCCATCGAGCGCATGACACTACTTGTGTTACCAAAGCACAACGCACAGGCCGCGCATGCAGCCCAGATTTATTTTGGAACTGCGTGCAAATTTATGCCCCACCAGTAGGTGGAGTATTAGCCACACTCACAAAGCAGAAACAACATTTCAACAACAGACAAGTAGTCGCTACGAATAGTCATCCGAGCCTCGACCAGGCCACCCTCGAACCAACTGACAGTGACATCCGACTCCCCCTGCTCGGACTTTTCAGCTGTGAACCGGGTTAGCGTCCAGACTTGTACCGCCACCCGATGGTTAAGTCAGATACTACAGGACCCTGACTCACGAGTATACCAGGGTCCGCACTTCAGCGTGCGGCATGTGCGTGGAAGTATTCCAGGGCCTTAAGGCTTTCATTTGGGCATACAGTTTCCTGAGTTGGATGTCCACATTGCCCACTTGAGATGTTCAGCATGTGTAGAAATGGCATGAGTTTCACAGCAAAAACTGAGAATTTCAGTATTTTTTCCCCCACAAACGTTGAGAGTGTGCAGTTAAAGCACATCTTGTTCGTTTCATTTCAAATCCATTGTAGTGGTGTATGGAGCCAAAAAGAAGAGAATTGTGTTTATGTCCCAGTATTTATGGCTCCAATGTAATTATATGCAGCTGTGTGTTATGTCCATGATTCATATTGACCAAGAAACTCGATGCATAGTCACTCTTTTGATTGTGGGACTTGTTATCCACACCGTTATCCACACCGTTATTGTCATAGTTCCTTCAGTAGCAGATGTGAACATTTCTCCATGAAAGACATAACATGTTTACATTTATAAAGTAATAAGTAATAATGTGGCCCTCATTTCACGGCGATTATTTCCTCTCATTTTTGTGATTCTGAGCAGAGCATGACACATTCGCACACTCACCTACACACACACACACACACACACACACTTTGCACCTTGTGAAGGACATGCGGGCCGATTAATTACTTGGAGCAGGTCGTTTTAAATCTGGTGGAAGGACAGCCTGTTGTTCCTGCAGAATGGGTTGTAATTAAAGGAAGCAGAGCTGCGGTGGCGGAAAAGGCCACACATCAGCCTCTCATGGGCCTGGACGCCACTGATGGGAATTTATGGCGCCCCCCCCCCCCCCCCTCCCTCCACCTCCCCCTCACCTTCCGTCGCAAGTGTACGTGCTCACAGCGCAGCTTTAAGCCAGACACATTAACTTCGAAAACCACCTGGAGGAGCAACTGGCACCGTGGAGTTAACTGTTTCCTGCACAGATGCGCACAGAAAAACCCACAGGGGGGAAACGCTCGATATTAGCAACGCGTGTTATTCCAAATAATAACTTTTTTTTTAGGAGAAGACAGGGTTACTGACGGATGATACGCGGCAACGCTCGGTGAATAGAAAAGTGCAAACCAACGCTCCGAAATGCGTGCTACAAAAATGTATGACCGAGCAAAGCCCGACAAAAATTTGAGCATGCTCTCCTCTCCCCCAAATAAAAAGGAGATTGATTTTATATGACTCCACTTCAGCTGAGGGATTTGTTTGAACAAGCCAAAAGTGTCTACTTCACCTGGGAATAAAAACTGCACACACACACACACACACACACGTTTGTGTAGCTGCTCTTCTTAGGACAATTCAAATCGTAGCCCTGAATTTAACCTTTTCCCCCAGAATTGAAGGTTCTGCCTCGTTAGGACCGGTTCTTGTCCTCTTGAGGACAAGAACCGGTCCTGACGAGGTCAGTGTTTATGCCGGAGAAGAACAAAAGTGCACAGACACACAGGGGCCAATTCCAATTCCTATCTAAACCCTCAATCTTAACCCTCAAGCTCAACTGGCCCTCAAAACCAAGTGTTGAGGGTTATTTTGAAACGGGACACCCCTTAAATGCAGTTACGTCTTCAGACTGTGGGGGGCAGAATAACGCGAAAGCTGTGTCCAGTCTGTTGACTCCAAAAAAAGAAGAAGAAGAAGAAGAACACATTTACGTTGCGATTATTTATTACGATCCATTTGTCAGTCAAGTTATTAGGTTGTCAGTTAGCTATAAGATGATACCACACACCACGGCTTATTCGTCCGCACCGGCCGGCTATTGACAAAAGATCGTAAAAAATTTAAAATAAATGTTACGCAACAATGACATAAGTAATCCATAAAATGGGCCTAAACTAAGATAATACAATATAATTTTTATATCTCTATTAACAAAGAAAATACTTAATTTGTAGCGCACTCGTTTCGCTTTTTTCGGCGCCATCTTTGTTATGTCAAAACATTGCAATGCATTCTGGGTAGCCCTTGCTCCCAAGGAGGGTGGTCTCGGATAATCTCAATATTCGAGGGGCGATACAGCCCTTAAACTTCGCCCCCTCAACTTAATTTTTCGGAGAATCGGGACAGCACTTTTTGAGATTGAGGGTTAAGCAAGGAATTGGAATTCACCCACATTTTCCCCTGCAACGATTTTCCTTTCCCGTGTTTGTGCATTTTCCTCATTTTTCTCCTCTACTACTTTTCTCCCGTCGTCACACTCTCTGTGTCAAACACACATCTCGGGGCTCCTTTCCCCTCTTGCCTTCCCCTCCATATCTCACAGCCTGTCTACATGTCTGCCTGTTTATACCTCTGTGTGCATTTTTACACCTCTATCCCACGCTTTTGCCGCTCCGTCCCTCCTATCGCTCCATAAAACACTCTTTCTACCCACTGCTTTCTGACGTCTCTCCTTCCACCTCCATCCATCTCCTCCCCTCCCCTCCCTGCTCCGCCTGCCACCGCCGCCGCCGCCGCCTCACTCACTCGCTCTCACAGCCGCTCACTCCATTTTTTTCTGCACATGAGATTTGCCTAACAATAAGTGGCTCTGCCCAAGGTCAGATAAGAGAAGCACAGCCCAGGAAGCCACAGCCAGTGTTTCTTTCATCCCTCTTTTTTTTTTTTTTTTTACTCTCTTCTCTTCTCTTTCCTCACAGCTTTCAAATTATCTCTGCAGCACATAATAATAATTACTGGGGACGGCAACAGAGAGATAAGAATGCAGGAGCTGAAATGGCGAGAGAAAGGGAGTGAGCGAGAGAGAGAAGGGGGGGGGGGGCAGGTTAGACAAACTATAGAGGGAAGGAGAATAGTATCAGAGAGGGACGATGAGGCAGGAGAGAATACCGGTGGAAGAGAGAGGTTTGATGACAATGTAGAGAGGAAGAAATGTGTGGAGGAACAAGGAAAGTAAAGTTATATTTTTACATTTTTATTCAAGTAATTGTCTTAAAAAACGGTAAATAGCGGTATGTTTTTCTAGCCTCTTACCGCCAACATTGGTTTTATTTCTTTAAATGGTTCAAAGGTCCAGTATATGCACTCTTAGAAATAAGGGGTTCCAAAAGGGTCCTTCTACAAGGGCTGAGGTTCTACCTGGAACCATTTGCTTCTGAAAAACCCTTTTTTTCAGGTTTTTCAAGGGTTCTTCTTGGTAACACTAATGGTTCCAGAGAACCCTTTAAACCCCCTTTCCTGAATAAAGGCTTTTAAAAGAGTTCTTGGTGGAACTCTCCAAAAAAACCTTTTTATAAAGGTTCCACCTGGAGCTAAAAAAGCATTCTCCTATGAGGACAAGCCGAAGAACCTTGGTTATGGTTCTACTTGGTAGCTATGGTTAGCTAAGAGTGTAACATTACAGAGGGTTTACTGGCAGACATTGAAAATGTACCTGTAAGTATGTTTTTGTGAAATAAAATGTGGCTTTGGTGATGATAGTCTTGCACCACATCGGGCATCTTGCACCATCATGGTTCTGCAGCAGCCCCAATGGAAAAACCAGCCCATGGGTGCATTTTGTGAATTGAAGCAGAATCTTAATACGCAAATGAATGAATGAAGGACAACATTCTTTCTGGTATGTGAGGGCCACCATAGGTTCCCTGACCGGCTTGGGAAAGGAACGGGTTAGTGGAGCGGTCCTCCATTTGTTCCAATGGGCTAGGGTCAGAGTTAGGGTTAAACAAACAGGCAGGACAATTTTTGGATTCATCTACTGGGTCGGATATTGATGCTGGAGAGCTGAAGTTGCTGACCACTGCTCTTTAGCATCAAGTGAGCCTAACTCACTTGATTTTTTTAACCTTAGTAAACATTTTCCTGGGGGGAGTTAATTGGCTCAATCTCTAATTTCAGGTTTTCTCCAATAGTACATGACATATACATAGTTTTAATCCTCGTGAAACGTTAGAAGCACAGGACAACGACACAACTGTGACGTGTGAGCGATCAACTCTGAATCGCGTCTCAAGAAACGACGATCCTTGTTAAGTCGAAGCAAAGTCACATACGCGACACAAAGTCGCGCGTTAAAGTGTTTTATTTTTGTGTTGCATTTATCAGTTGACCTTTACCCTCAAAATGAATCACATTTTATTGACATATCAGTGAAGTTATGGGGGGGCGCTGTGCGCGATTTCTCATAACTACTCCCGGAACAGTTCTTTAGGGTATTTTAATTTCCGAAGTCATTTATCTTATATGTGGTAGTTTATGTGATGCCAGCAGTGTCTCATCCTTTGGCACTGGTGACTGAAGTTCAGCAAGCCTGTCATCCGTTCACAACAACCACATCAATTTCCTTTTACAGCTTAAAGGGTCTCAATGTGGCAGAATTATAGCCCGTGTGTAATAAGAGGCAGCAATGTGGGGAGGAGAAAGACCCAAGGACACCAAGGGCTTCAACGTAGGCCTTAAATACAGTGTGCTCTGGTTCAGTTGGGGCATTGTCCTGCCCTTCGAGGGCTTCGAGAGGGCTGGAAATAAGGGTTCCAAAAGGGTCCTTCTACAAGGGCTGAGGTTCTACCTGGAACCATTTGCTTCTGAAAAACCCTTTTCCCGAAGAAAGAGTTATTCAAGGGTTGTAGGTAACACAAATGGATTCCAGCAAGAACCATTTTGATCCAGAGAACCCTTTAAAAACCCCTAAATGTTTTGTTTTATCTCCTGTACTTAGGCCCACTTTACATTACGCTTTTCGCGACAGCGGGAACCCCGTGTAAAGAGAATTCCCGCTGTCGTAGTCCCGCTGTCTTCAAATGTTCTCCCAACAACTGCGAATTGGTCGCCCGACAACTCAGCAGGAAGTCCCCGACAACTTCGAAGTGCGAATAAAGAGAACGCTGTCGGGCACGGGAGGTCAGGGTTTAGGCGATTAGCATATAGTGCGCGCTAATTAGCATATACCGCGGGACTTTTGTTCTCAAAAAAAAATATTTGCATTTAAAAAAAATATTTTGCAGACTGCAAATCATGTTTATGTTTTGAAATCATGTTTTTTGGCATGTGGCGCCACCTACTGCCGTCTACCAATCATTGCAGTTAGTTAGAGTCTCAGCTGCCGAGCAACCACGGGTTGCCAGTTACGTCAGAAAAACGAAACCTTAAAGACCTCGGTATTTTGAATTTGAAAGTAGCCACGTTCTTACATATGGCACCTTTAACAGAGGAGTCTGTGGTATATTTAGCGACAGCACTGCTGATTGGAGGGCTGTCTTATTCCATATTTTGGGGTCCAGGAGCACTCAACTATTGGCAAGAAGGTTGCTGGTTTGTGTCCCAGTCTGAGCCTTTCTGTGTGTGTTCTTTGGGTTTTCCTGTTTCCTACCACATCCAGAGGTTAATTTGACATTTTAAATTGAGATGAATAGGTGTGAGTGTGTTCATGAATGGTTGTTTGCCCTGTATATGTTGGCCCTGCGATGGACTGGTGACCTGTCCATGGTGCACCTCACCTTTTCGCCCTGTGTAAGCCGCACCAGCAGCCCTGTTGACCCTCATTTTGAGGATAAAGCGGTTAGGCGATGAATGGTTTATATTATGTTATTCAACTTTTTTTTTTTATTCAACATTACCGGTGTGTAATTTAAAATGTAAAATATATGTTTTGACATCAGCCTTGTGCAGTTCTGTAAACTGTCGTGCGAGCGGCATACTGTACATTATTGTACGCGGATTAAGCGTTTAAATGTATGGGTTCAAAACGGAGCCATTATCCATTTTCCATCGGAAAAAGAACTCTCGACGAGATTAATCTGCATTCTGTGAGTAAATTCAAGGATTTTTGTTGCCGAGACTCTTTTATGAAATAGTTCAATACTTTCCAGAATGTTTCCAGAATACTTCTGCCATCCTTTCAGAATGTCACCGCTCACAAATGTTGCTTTAGATGAAATGTCCCAGGTATTTGATTTGAAAACAGAATTATACATCTATCTATAGATATATATATATATATATATATATATATATATATACATAAGTATTTAATTTAAAGTATAATGAATGTGGCTGCACCCTGAACTGCTGACCGGGGACAAGTATGCCAATGTAAATGGTCGGTATTTATATAGCGCTCTTGATGACCACTCAAAGCTGCTTTACACGACAGTTTTGCCATTCACTCACACTTTCATACAGTCGGGAGCAACGTGGGGTTAAGTGTCTTGCCCAAGGACACATCAGCATGTAGACCATAGCGGAGCCGGTAATGAAACCAACAACCTTCGATGTTGAAAGACAATGGCGCAGAAAATAATTCTATAAAAAAGGGTTTTTTGGAGGGTTCCACCCTTTATTCAGGAAAGGGGTTTTAAAGGGTTCTCTGGATCAAAATGGTTCTTACTGGAACCATTAGGAACCCTTGAAAAACCCTTTCTTCTCGAAAAAAGGTTTTTCAGAAGCAAATGGTTCCAGGTAGAACTTCAGCCCTTGTAGAAGAACCCTTTTGGAACCCTTAATTCTAAGAATTAAGTGCCCAGTTGTAGCACACGTGTGTCAATCAATGTTACGATGTAATAATCGTTTTGATTCCCGGTCTGGAACCTTTGTTTTTTTAAAAACATGTTAGAATTTTAGACACTCAACTGCCAGATATTACGTTTTTCTTGAAAAATGGACAAAAGCACTTACTCGCAGCACATTTTCTAGGCTGTTTATGGTTAAAGTAACCTACATATATAAGAGATTTTGAGGCTTAGGTGTTTTCCCTCACTGCACAGAGGAAGTGATTTGCTTTGTGGCAAGACAGATGGAGGCAACAACAACACCAGCTATGTTTAAATGTACAACATTTCAAGTGCTAAGTAGAACCATATAAGGTTCTTCGGCTTGTCCTCATAGGAGAACCCTTTTTGGCTCCAGGTAGAACCTTTTTATAAAGCTTCCACATGGAAACCTTTTGGAGGGTTCCACCAAGAACCCTTTTAAAACCCTTTATTCAGGAAAGAGGTTTTAAAGTGTTCTCTGGATCTTACTGGAACCATTAGTGTCACCAAGAACCCTTGAAAACCCCTTTTTCAGAAACAAATGGTTCCAGGTAGAAGAACCCTTTTGGAACCCTTATTTCTAAGAGTGTATGACTCAGCAGTCCACAGCCCAGTCAGCAGCATTTGTGTACTTCTGTTGTGGAAAGGGGATGGACCAAGACTTTCGACATATCATTTTATTTCTCTTAAAAAAAACATTTTTGGCTCCAGGTAGAACCTTTTTTATAAAGCTTCCACATGGAACCCTTTTGGAGGGTTCCACCAAGAACCCCTTTAAAACCCTTTATTCAGGAAAGAGGTTTTAAAGGGTTCTCTGGGTGAAAATTAGTAAGAACCAGTAATGTTACCAAGAACCCTTGAAAAACCCTTTCTCCGGGGAAAAGGGTTTTTCAGAAGCAAATGGTTCCAGGTAGAACCTCAGCCCTTGTAGAAGGACCCTTTTGGAACCCCTATTTCTTCTAAGAGTGTAGTAACAGACATGCATGCCTCATTATGGATTCTTTATTTTCTCCCACTTCACACAGTGTGCAACAGTGATTATGGCACAACACCAGCTCTGAGGACAAGTAGCATGTGTCGTCTTCACGTCAGCGATAATTAAAACAATACCATCTCTTGCCTCTTTAACTATCGACTCCCCAAACCATGACGTCTTCCTAACCGAGTAAATAATCTTCTACACCTCAAACATTAATGAATGTGGTGTAAGATCAAAAAATCTCTGCAGCTGTGAACTGTAATGGTTTTTGGAAAACACTGATAAAGACGTCGGCTGCCAATTGGGGGCGTCAACACCTGCGAGTGTAAAAAAAAAAAGTGTGTTTAGTTGTTTAATTCAGCTACAATTATAGCAACAAATAAGATATTAGAGAGTAATTGTAGTTTGAGAGCTTCTTACGCCACAGAGAGGGGAGGAAGAGGAAAAAAAAATCACCAGACAGATCTTCATTAATTTTTGGCAAACTTCAGCCCAGTGTCATCAAATCCCAGCGAGAGGAAAAAGCGAGCGGACACCAAACAAAGGAAATTGCTTTCCGTCTTTTTAATGCCGGCATGCGGTTTCGCTGGCGTTTCTGCACCTGTGACAATTCTGCCGCTCACTGTCGCATCAGACCTGCTCTCTGCAGGGGTCAAATTGCCATTTTCGCTACGAGATGAAGAGTCCGCCCGGATTGATTATATTTCTACCATCGCTCTGGGAAAGAAGAAGAAAAGAGGACAATTTCTCTTTATGAGTTGTTACACCTGCGCGCACACACTCGTCTGCAGAGGCGACCGGCTGTGCGACGCCTCAAAAACTGTAACCACACGACCTGCCCAGTCTCAATCACAAGATACATATTAAGATTTAGAAGTTAGGAAGCGTGGACCTGATTCCCTCAGGACAAAAAAAAAAAATCAGCTTAAACCTGGGTTTTAACAGGGTTTTTGTCAGTGGGAATTTTAACTTGTTGGTCCAACAAGACCTTCTTCGTTGTCTACTTTGACATCTATTCGTTTTTCAGCCGTTAGCATAGCCGTTACTGATGCACCTTCATTTTTTATTTTACAGCCTGGGACAGCATATTTTTTTTTATATCAGTTTTATCAATAAATTCAGCAATCGATTGTAACAGGGACCGAAGTAAGAGATAATAATAATAATAATAAATAATAATTCCCACGAAATCCCGAAAAATCTGTTCTGGAACTCTAAAACGTTTTTTTTTTGTGTCACAGGTTACAGACGTACACTACCGGTCAAAAGTTTGGGGTCACAAGCGTCCTTATTTTTTTAAGGAAAAGCACTTTTTTTTTTTTCAATAAATATAACATTAAATGAATCAGAAATACACTCTATACATTGTTAATGTGGTAAACGACTATTCTAGCTGCAAACGTCTGGTTTTTAATGGAATATGTACATAGGTGTATAGAGGCCCATTTCCAGTGTTCTAATGGTACATTGTGTTTGCTAATGGCGTTAGAAGGCTATTGGATGATTAGAAAACAGTTTTGCTGGTACTTTGACAAAAGGGTAACGTGATTATTTGGAATAAAAATCATTATTTTCTAATCTTGTCAATGTCTTGACTATATTTTTAGATTCATTTTGCAACTCTTTAGATGAATAAAAGTCTGACTTTTAATGGAAAACACAGCAAAAATTGTATAGGTGAGGCCAAAAATGAATAACCTAATAATAACACATATATCAATTATGCGATCGTTTACTCATTACATGGCAAATCCAAAGCGGTGGAACAAAATCCTGGTAAATTTCCAGAAACTGTCCATGGGAATTTTAGTTTGGAAACGCTCCATATGAGAATTAACTGGAACTTTTGGATAATTAAAGGAAACTATGTGAGATACAAAAATAAACATGTTTGTTTTGTCATAGTAAGCAGACATGCATGCTAAATGATAGAATTGAAAAAAAACAAACAAAAAAAAACAAGCCGAAGAACCTTATATGGTTCTATTATTTCTAAGAGTGTATGTTTAAATACAGTGATGAAAAAGCAGCTAAAATGCTCCGTGTTCTAAGGGTGACCAATCTATTCAAAGAGGGACTAAAATATAAGATACAAATTGAAATAGATGCTACTGTAAAATGATCGCTGAGCTCCACGGTGTTGGTGTTGTTGTTGTTGTTGTTGTCTAAAACACATCTTTTTCCACCATATTCTTGACAAGCGCGGGTGTTGCGGTGGTGAAAAAAAAAAAAAAACACCAGACTGCAGACCAACCACTGGCAAAAGGGAAGGTGTTAATCGGCTTTTTTATTTTTTTTCTTGAAGCAGATTCAAAAATCCCAGGTATACCAGCGAAAGAGGCTTTAGTACACTGTGCAGGACACAGAAATACACACACACACACACACACACACACTCACACATAGAGCAGCCATATTCCTGTGCAGCACACACTCTGGGCTGTTCTGCCCCACACTAACCCCTGACCTCCATATCTGAGGAGCAGAATAAGCCACCTAGTCCCTGAGTTGCAGCTCTCAAACCCCTTCACACACACACACACACACTCACTAGCCGACACCCCCACCCACCCACCCTTGTCTCACCCCTCTGTACTCCACCCCCAACCCCCAGAGGACCTGCTATCAGCTGGGCTGAGCCCTTCTGCACCAGGCTGATATCCACACAGGGCTGGATGGGAGGGAGGGAGGGAGGGGCAGCGGGCGCTGGGTGGAAGTACAGAGAGCTGTGATTTACAGTGAGAGACGGCGACAGAATAAGAATCGGGCTCTTTCTGCATTTTCTGTTTGTTGTTTCCGTCTGTCGAGCGCGCCGTCGTCCACATTGCGGACGTGCGTGCGTGTGCGTGTGTCCTCCCTCGCTGCGGCGATCGTTATCGCCAAATGTTTTATTTCTTCAAACGATGACAGATTAACCCCCACCACTGCCGCAGCCGCCGCCGCTCACTCGTCTTCGCCCATCTCTCCATCCAGCCGCTGCCCCGGCGTCACCTCTCAGAGTGCCATGTGTAGTAATACCATTCTGGCCTCTTCTTATCTCCCAACTCAGGCCCCTGTCGCCGGGGTGACCCATGAACTAAGCATCGAGAGGAGGAGGAGGAGGAGGAGGAGGAGGCAGCTGAGGGACGAGCAGAGAGAGCGAGCGGCTGGTTTGGTGGTTTGGGAAGGAAAATCGCTCAGGTTTGGGATCTGTTCAAATCCTTCTGAATTAACCAGATCTAGTCGAAAAAAAACAAACCTGACAGGCTAATTTAAAAATCTAATTTGATCGATCCGTGTAAGGAAATATACGTAGAATTAATTCGTAGCAGTTTTGTGCCACATCAGCTGATAGGAAGACAGCATTATGTAACTTTGGGGGGGAACTGTATTGTTGATGTCATTATTCTCTAAGAACCTTTTTTTTATATAAAGGTTCCACCTGGAACCCTTTCAAAACCCTTTATTCAGGAAAGGGGTTTTAAAGGGTTCTCTGGATCAAAATGGTTCTTACTTGAACCATTAGTGTTACCAATAACCCTTGTTTTAGAAGGACCCTTTTAAAACCCTTATTTCTAAGGGTGTACATTTGTTTTGTGTTTTCCATTAAAAGTCACACTTTTATTCATCAAAAGAGTTGCAAAATTAATAGAAAATACAGTCAAGACATTGACAAGATTAGAAATAATTAATTAGCCGTGCTAACATCATCGCATAAGGGTTTTCAAGGGTTTTCTAATCGTCCAATAGCCTTCTTACGCCATTAGCAAACACAATGTACCATTAGAACACTGGAAATAGGCCTCTATACACCTATGTACCTTTTTATAAAGGTTCCACCTGGAACCCTTTTAAAACCCTTTATTCAAGAAAGGGGTTTTAAAGGGTTCTCTGGATCAAAATGGTTCTTACTGGAACCATTAGTGTTACCAAGTCCATGAAGCCAGAAGCAAATGGTTCCAGGTAAAACCTTTTTTATAAAGGTTCCACCTGGAACCCTTTTGGAGGGTTCCACCAAGAACCCTTGAAGCCAGAAGCAAATGGTTCCAGGTATACCTCAGCCCTTGTAGAAGCACCCTTTTGGAATCCTTATTTCTAAGAGTGTACTTAGAAGACCGTACACATAAGAAGTTTAAATGAATCCACTAAGGAAATCTCAAAATGCCACCTTTGTGTTTTTGTTTACGCTAACTATTATTTTCTTTCCTGATTGGTTAAATTCTGTCTGTTTTTGTAATTTATATTCATTGTAATGTATATTTTTTTGAATATTGCATGGGGTTAGGGCACATAAAATCAACACGAGGACCTGCTCCGTGTTATGGACAAAAAAAAAAGACAAGAAGAACTAAAACTCGGCTTCTTGTACGTGATTTGAACAAAGTAATCTACAAATGTCCTTACTTTGAGATCACACATGAACCCAATCAACAGCACAACTTATTTTAGAGTCCACCCACACAATTATTGCACCTGTTAAGTAGCCGCCACTAACCCAGCCTGATGTCACGCGAAATCTTAATAATCCTCATTTTTAGATTTAAAAAAAGAGGGTGAATTTTTTTTTTTTTTTTTAAAGTGAAATTTTAGTAATTTCAGTTTGGTTTAATTTGTCTCAATCGTGTAACTATTTCTTTAACACAGCTCTGGATCAACACAAAAATACAAAACCACCACTTTACCCCCAAAAATATGATAAATGTTTTTATTACAAACAAATTTGTTTTTTAAAAATAAGTGAAAATCTGCACAAAAATGTCATCTTTAGCCAGATGTGGTTGCAGAATGCTGACAGAGGTTCACATGATGAGAAAATGCTGAGACAGGATCCGCCGTAGGAATCTGTCTGCGCGTTTGCGTCCGTATTCCGTTTTTTGCGTGCACTTGTCCGTGTGCAGAATCGCAGCACGCCTCTCTCTCGCATCTGATTCGCGGGGTCCGACCTTATCTTTGTCGCGCTCCGCTCCGAACCTGCCAATGACTGACTGTTAACCCCTTCAGAAAATTCATCATTCGGTCGCATTGATTAAAAGATGAGTGAACTTATTATGCATTAAAGCGTCATGTCAAAGCCCTGGCACGGCAAGATAGTGGCCCACCTTATCTCTCTCCTGGAGCTGATAAGAGACAACATGGGAGAGAGACAGCAGCAGCAGCAGCAGCAGCAGCAGCAGGAGGAGGAGGAGGAGGAAGGGTGGTGATGGAGAGGTAGTGGAAGAGCAGAGGAGGGGAGATACAAGATGGGAGGAGGAAGGGTGGTGGAGAGGTGGTGGCTGTGGACTTGGAAAGGAGGCATACAGTACTTTTAGGAAGAGGAGGAGGAGGAGGAGGAGGAGAGGAAATTGAGAGGAATAGCAGAAGAAATGGGAGCCATCAAATGTTCCCTTTGTCATCTCTCCATTCACTCTGCTTCCTTACGTTGCTTTTTTTCTTTTCTTTTTTTTTTAGTCTGCCTCCATTTGCATCCTCTCTTTTATTCTCCGCCGTCCAATGGTCTGCGTCGGGTTTTTCCCCCCTTTTCATATTTTCTCTCCTCCTTCACCGTCTCCCTCTCTCTCCTCTCTCCTCTCTCCGTCTCCCTCTCTCTCCTCTCTCTCTCTTCTCTCGGTGGGTCTTTGAAGGGAGGTCACAAGGGAGACAATGCAAACACAGGCCCTCTGAATGGAGAATGGGAAGAGGACAGCTGTTGGAGATGACAGCGATGGCTGTTAAAACGCAATCTGTCTCTCTTCCCACCGGCCTGTTGCGGAACACACACACACACACACACACATATGCACACGCACACGCACACATGCAAAGACCGTGGGTCATGTCTTTCCACAGAGGCCACGGTGTCACCTCGACACTCCCAACTGTCAAACGCTAGCGCGAGAGCACACACACACACACACACACACACACACACACACACACACACACACACACACACACACACACACACACACTTAGTGACGTCACTGGTTAAACCAACTGTGATAAACGAATGGAATTTGTTGCGTTTGGGGTAAAAATACACGTCCAACGCAGCGATGTCAAAAACAGCTAAGGATCGTTGAGTTGGCAATGGGAGTTTTCGAGGGGGAAAAAAAAAAGGCTGCGGATCGATCGCTCTGTCGCTGAAGAGAAATAAATAAATCAATTAATTAATTAAATCAGCTGCTCCTTAGTGTTACACAATCATTTTCACTAACGCCACAATACGGCACCTACACTGGAACACCTGCAAAGTGCAGACACAAGTTTAGCAGTATCTCTTTAGGTCCACCTTAAAAAAAGGTACAAAGAAACTTAAGGGACAGTAAATGACATCAGCCACAGAGGCTACTGGGAGCTAACAGCAGTTAGCATTTGGAAAAGTGATCATTTGCAGGCTCTAGCAGGCACATTGCCGTCATATATAACATGAATCCACTGGACAGATAAATCCTCTGAGGCTGGAAGTTTGTGTAGAACTCTGTGCTGCACTGTGGAGCCAAGAATAGAACTTTTTTGTTTTGGCATGTGGCGCCACCTACCGCCGTCTAGCAATCATTGCAGTCAGTAGAGTCTCAGCTGCCGATTAACCACGGGTTGCCAGTTACGTCTGAGCTACAATGTAAGTATTTTGAATTTGAGTGTAGTGACCGTTTTTGGCCACATTCTTACATATGGCGCCTTTAATTGCACGTCTTTAGTGCTTGTTCCAGCCGTGCTGTAGGAATAAAAGTTTTTTTACCGTCATTGTTTACAAGGTTCACGGATCCTGTGACATCATCATTGTCCTCTGCAGAAACAGATACACCCAGTATTTACATATTTACTGACAAGACCATTTTACATTTAGATTAGGAGAAAACAAGGAAGGCGTGATTTTGGGGTCACAGAAAATACGTTTTAGATTGGGAGGTTTTCACAAAAACAGCCCATCTCCATCATTATAGAGTATTTGATGTAAGAGAAATCAAAATCCACAGCACCTGTGCTTGCCAGCGGCTATTATCATTTCCATGATAGCCGCTTTCATCCAATTTAAAATTACAAGCTTATGAATGTCCATACAAAGCAGTTGCTTTCTTTACAAAACATCCATCCATCCATTTTCTACTGCTTTATCCTGCACGTGAGGGTCGTGTGGGGGGGGGGGGTGCTGTGCCAATCTCAGCTGACATAGGGCGATACACAAATAAAAGTGCTAAGTAGAACCATTTAAGGTTCCTCGGCTTGTCCTCATAGGAGATCAAGCCCTTTTATAAAGGTTCAACCTGAAACCCTTTTGGAGGGTTCCGCCAAGAACCCTTTATTCAGGGTTCTCTGCATCAAAATGGTTCTTACTGGAACCATTAGTGTTATCAACAACCAAATGCTTCCAGGTAGAACCTCAGCCCTTGTATAGGGACCCTTTTGGAACCCTTATTTCTAAGGCTGTAGGTGGGGGTCACTCCCTGGACAGATCACCAGTGCATCGCAGGACCACATAGAAACAAACAACACTCTTAGAATATATAAATAAAAGTGCTAAGTAGAACCATATAAGGTTCTTTGGCTTGTCCTCATGGGAGAACCCTTTTTGGCTCCAGGTAGAACCTTTTTATAAAGGCTCCACCTGGAACCCTTTTGGAGGGTTCCACCAAGAACCCTTTTAAAACCTTTTATTCAGGAAAGGGGTTTTAAAGGGTTCTCCGGATCAAAATGGTTCTTACTGGTTCTTGTAGAAGGACCCTTTTGGAACCCTTATTTCTAAAAGTGAACCATTCACTGTCACTGTCAATCCAGAGTGTCGAATTTACCAAATCCCCATATCGCATGTGTTTGGATTGTGGGAGGAAGCCGGAGAAAACCCACGCGCTACTTTAAATACTCACACAAAATGCCAAAGCACCGTATAGAAATGGACACAGAACAAACTTCTAAACCCCAGAGATGAACAATATGGGAATTTTGCTTTTTTTGTGTGTGCATAAAAGGGAATTCTTTCGGATCCTGAACGTACTTAAGGGTTGGGGGGGGGGGAAGAGGCAGAGAGTGGTTTAACGTCTATTAAGCCCAATTTATACTCCTGCGTAAAGTGCTCTGCGTAGCTACGCAGAGTCCTCTGCGTCGACGCAGAACCTGTCGAAGAGCCTCTGCGTCGTCTCCGGGTGCACAGAATATTGGAGTGTCCCTTGACGGAGTGTCCGTCACTCCGTCAAGGGACTACGGAGACGGCAAGAGCTGCGATTGGTCCTCAGGACAGGCCGAGCTTAGCTGCTCTGTGCCGGCTCACGGTGCGCTCCGGGCGTCCTGACAGAGGCGGAGCTGATCCCCGCCGATAACGCCGCTGCCGAACTATAAATACGTCATATCTTAACACACACAGCACATGATTAGACTCTAAATGGCCAATTTCTCGCCTCAAATTATCTTAAAACTGCGTTCCGTGACACAGAAAAGTGAGAAACGGCCACTTTTTCAACAACAGCAGTCTTTCTCTCTCTTTCTTTCTCGGACGCCATTGCTCACTGTAGCCAGAAGCACAACAACCTTGCGCAGCGACCCCTACTGATCGGGCGGGAAATTGCAGCGAGTGTCCGTCACCACGATGCAGAAGTATAAATGCTCGAGGCGTCTCCGTGGTGACGCAGACGGATAACGCATACGCAGTCGGAGAAGTATAATGTGGCCTTTAGTCAACCGGTAATCAGTGCAAACAGCTGACTGATGGGATTCGAGAGGGGAGGGGGCCCACAAAGCAGGAGTAAACGGAAGGGGAGGTTTGCTCTATCTCTGGCCTCCACACCCCCCCCCCCCTCCCTCTGATGGAGGGGAGGAGGAGGAGGAGAGGAGGGGGATGCAGAAAAAAGGGGAAAAGCAAGAAATCTCAGGTAACAACACTCCTCCTCCTCCTCCTCCTCCGTCTTTGCTGATGTGCGTGTATGTTTTTTTTTTCTTTGAATGCGTGAGGCCGTATCTCTGGCACCACACTCCACTGACAGCAGGAGATAAACATAGGCCCGTGCGACTGACCACATGATTTATCAACATGAATTTCACCCCCACCACCACCACCACCACCATCCACACACCACCCACTTCCACCCCTTTCTCTCCATCTATCCATCTTCCTCCTTCCTCAGACGGAGCCCAAGTCCACTCATTAACTGTCAAAACGCGCTAATGAGAAATAAAGAGACTCCGTCTGATTATATTGGACGGAGGTGAGAGGGCGGCATATCGAGGCAGACACAAAAGACGATGGGTGGGGGGGGGGGGGGGGTGAGGGAATGAAACGAAGACAAAGAAGAGAGGGAGGGAGGGAGACGGAGACGAATAAAAACTTATTTTAGCCTGATTACAGAGAGAGGAGGATGAGAGCGGAGGATGTAAACTGATCAGAGTCGCTCACGGTGTAAACAGCTATACCTGCACAGGGTTGTATATATACAGTGCTGCTCGTGCCTGGAGGCGAATGACATATTTGAGGGTTACAGAGGAAGCCTTGGCACACGCGCACACACACACACACGCACACACGCACACACACACCTTACAATTAGACGGCTCCCTCTTCGTGGTTTCTGGGCCCTTGGTGTTGAAAAGGGTGTTAACACTTTGTCTTCCTGCCTCCTCGCTCTCTCCTTCCTTCCATTATTAAGTTCACATCAACCCCCCCCCACACACACACACACACACACACACACACACACACACACACCACCCGACTCGGCTCAGCCCCCACTTGGAGCCAGATTTGGGCTAAAGGTGCCAGACGCTCAAAGTCAGATCAGGGAGTCACTCTGCTGGAGATGGAGATGGAGGAAAAAGAAATAATGATGTAAGAAAGAGGGTGTGTGTGTGTGTGTGTGTGTGTGTGTGTGCGTGTGTGATCTTCTACGTGACCTGCTCGTACAAGTGTTAGCTTGTTTACTCACTGTTTGGACCGCGTTGATTGTCCTCCACTAACCTTTACGTCGCTTGATGACTTTGACTTTGCAGATGTGCTAATGAGGAGGACTCGGATTCTTCTTCTTATACACACACACACACACACACACACACACACACACACACACACACACACACACACACACACATCATCTCGTCTAGTGATGAACTGATCAGATTGACCCTCGACAATAACGTCAAAACATTTGATAACAGTAAGAAAGACTGGTTAAAAACCCAGGTATTCATGTTTTTGAGCAGTGTTTTGTCAGCATACATGACTCGGTAATAAAGTCAGGTTTTTAAAAAAAAATGTTCTCAAATTAAAAACTTAGGACAGCATTCCGTGCTTTTCTTCGTTTCGTCTTCATCCATTTTTATCATCTCCTTAGAATAATTCACCCACGGGTAAGTTCCACACAGAGGCGAAAGATGTCAAACATTGACGACCACCAAGCTCCGCTGTGTTGTCGATGTCGTCGTCGTCGTTGTTGTTGTTTACTCTGACTCGTTACGTTTTCTGACACATTTTGTGACCTCGCGGTTCACAAACGGGTAACACAGGAGTGAAAAAAAAAAAACACCACAGGACAGAACAGCCACTGGCAATAGGAATGGTGTTAATCACCTTTTTTTTTTTTCTTTTTTTTTTTAGCAGGTTCACTCAGGTTCATTACTATTCAGTCACTTCACGTCTTCTCATTTCTCCATCTCTTAAAGGATGAATTGATACACATGTAAATCATATATTTTTTCTCATTATTTTTGATGTTATTGCGGCTCTTTGTACAACTCTTTTTTATGCTAATTTGACCCTGTAACAAGAAGCTCCTGACCAATCAAGGGGCAGCTCAGGGAACGAGTGGGCGCTTCTGTGAATACAGGCCTTTCACTCTTAGAAATAAGGGTTCCAAAAGGTTCCTTTTACAAGGGGCTGAGGTTCTACCTGGAACCATTTGGTTCTGAAAAACCCTCTCCTGAAGAGAGGGTTTTTATCAAGGGTTCTTGGTAACACTAATGGTTCCAGTAAGAACCATTTTGATCCAGATAACACTTTAAAACCCCTTTCCTGAATAAAGGCTTTTAAAAGGGTTCTTGGTAACACAGGGTGCCAAAAAGGGTTCTCCTATGAGGACAAGCCGAAAAACCTTATATGGTTCTACTTAGCACTTTTATTTGAGTGTAAGAATAGCTGCACAAACCTGTGTGTGTGTGTTAAGGGTTCCAAATTGATATTTGGTACATTTGTATTGTTTTTGCATTTTAAATTGTTCCTCATTAACATAGACACCCAGGTCATTTGGGTTTGATGCCTGATGTAGAGTGTTGTTATCAACAGGAATCGTTAACAATGGCAATAATACATTTGCATGGATCCAACTGGAACCTTGAGGTGACGTCACTCTCAGTTCCGACTTTTGAGTTCCAACGGAAATGGAACACAAGCAGTGCATGATGTGGGGGAAAAATTGCCAGTATTCCCCTTATCCGTGAGCGGCGTGTACGTCTCTCGCTATTACTAAATTATTGGACAATAAATGATGGAAATCCTCAGTAAATCAGTCAAATATACCATACGTTCATAATGTCTATTTATTTAAATATTTTCTCCATATTCAAATCACTTAAAACTTGACTCATGCGCCACATTTTTAACTTGTATATTTAACAATTATTGAAACTTCAAGCACACGGGCCATTTTATGTAGTGTCCTTTTTTATTATGCCGTCCTACAGAGCACAAACGTGGCAAGAAGTCATAGGTGTTGTTGTTCAGAGATGGCAGACTTCACCCCATTCGCACAACAAGCCTCTGGCGGCCTCTGCTGGTCATTTTGGCAAGTGCAAGTCCGGAAGCACAGACAGACAGAGCCAGCAAAAACAATACTTCATTCCCACTCTAGAAACAAACACCAGAAGAGAGGGTGCACTATAACTCTATGTCACGTACAGTGCATCCTGGGATTATTCCGGACCATAATAATGAATTGAACAAACAACCTAAACATCTCGTGTGAAGTGCGAATAAAAGTGCCCACTTCAAGCACTGCTTCACAAAATACAGGCTCTATTTTTCTTTAGCATAATACGTCTTCTATCCTGTGTGCACAGGCACAGTAACAAATATATAGTACTGTTTATATTATTAGAGACGTTTTAACATCTGTCGCCCGCTTTACACATTATGCCGGAGAAAAAAGAATGCAGATGAGTAGCAGTGTTGTCTCCTGAACTGTCCGACTCATCCGTCTCTGTTCCCCGGGGAGACATTAGTCTCTTAATGCTTTGTCATCACCACAGGTTAATGGACCTCACAGCAGTCTGTTAAAAACAACCCTGATCAATACACAGTGTGTGCAGACACGGATAAGATCCAAAAATAGAGTGACTCCACTTCTTTTTCTCTTTTTTTTTACAGTGATGAGTTGTCAATACTCGGACCTACTTGGAAGGAATAATTAAAAACACGCACAAAAAGGAACCGCCTGTCGCATTGAGCCTCGTTCGCCGTCATTCGCTCGCACGGTGCCGTGAAGGCAACGGGATAAGCTTTGAATATTAGTATTAAACATTTACAGAAGAGAGCGCAGCTGTGTCACACACCTGTGAACACTGGGTGAACACCTGTCCTTGCAGTCACGCTCCCAGAGTGAAAACGTGCCGAGGTTTATCAGGAGTTTATCCGCTAGCTTTCAAAGACGTGGGCAGATTTATTTTCTCACGGTGGATGGATACGCGCGAATACGACGAGGCCGTGGGTGAAAAAAAACAGCGTTAGAAAAGCGACAGGAAATTCAGGACAGGTGCACTCGTTTCTTACAGACGGATTTGGGAAGCCATTTATTCCAAGTCCTTCATCATTTTCATTCCACAAGGGCTGAGGTTCTACCTGGAACCATTTGTTTCTGGGTTCTTGGTAACACTAATGGTTCCAGTAAGAACCATTTTCATCCAGAGAACCCTTTGAAACCCCTTTCCTGAATAAAGGGTTTTAAAAGGGTTCTTTTTATAAAGTTGGAACCTTTAGGTGGATTCTACCTGGAGCCGAAAAGGGTTCTCCTATGAGGACAAGCCGAAGAACCTCATATGGTTCTACTTAGCACATTTATTTCTAAGAGTGTGGGCAAATTAACGAGTAAGACACTTAAGCCTAAGTCTGTCAAAAAGCTGACAAGTGGTTATTGATGCTTTGAAATAAATGCTCAAACTGTTCTCCGTAGAGAGATGACATGAGACCGTGTCTGCATCTCTGAAACTCTCTCTGCAATCTTTCCATCTGTACACTCTAAGTAGAACCATATATGGTTCTTCAGCTTGTCCTCATGGGAGAACCCTTTTTGGCTCCAGGTGGAACCTTTATAAAAAGGTTCTACCTGGAAACCCTTTTGGAGGGTTCCACCAAGAACCCTTTTAGAAACCTTTATTCAGGAAAGGGGTTTTAAAGGGTTCTCTGGATCAAAATGGTTCTTACTCTTGTTATCAAGAACCCTTGAAAAGCCTTGTTTTTCAGAAGCAAATGGTTCCCAACATTTCCATCTCTGACTTCAAACGGAACGCAGCCTTACCACCTCAAGTCTCCCGTGATGGACCTTTTTTGAGCGTAATATCAGTGAGTACATTGTTCCTGTTAGCGATAGAATCGTCGGCCGAAAAAACCAAAACCATCCTTCAAAACCTCGCTGGCTGTTTGTCATCACAGCCGGCGGATAAGGAGGGAAGGAAAAGTACGACGGGGGTTTTATCTGCACACATTTCCACGAGGTGACTGAGCGGAGGGTGAGAGATGTCGGGTCGTCGTGGCGTTGTCGTCCCCTCTGATATTCACTCCGTGTCCGCGGCCAACATCAGACAAACACAACGGCATCGCTCTCCTCCTGTCAATCACCGGAGCCATGTTGTCTCTGTGATAATAATAATAATATCAAGGATAAATAAAACAGTCCTCCCACAAACGAGATCTCTCTGTTTTTATAATCATTTGGTTCCAAATCCTTTTACGACTGATTTTAAATTCTGTCGTTTTTTTCCCAGCCTCCCTTATTTCCTCATCAGATTGCCTCCCTCCATAATTACCACTTATTAATTTTAAATGAGCGCTCTAACACGTTGCATGGTTTTAATACAGCCTGTTAATATGAGAGGTAATTTATGGGGTGTGTGGACGGGACGGACGGATGATGGAATGAGCGTCGTCCATCACCAAAATCATTAGCGAGAGGGGGGGGGGGGGGGTTCTCTTTCACTGTCACTCAATCAGAGGAGCGCTCACCGACGCCTCCATGGTGACACAGGTGAGTGTCGGGAAGAAAATCTATATATTAAGCGTGCAAGGGTGAGACGGAAAGGACAATATATGTGTTTTTAAACGTGTATTTGAAGATGTTCACACAGACCTTACTGTATATGCACTCTTAGAAATAAAAGTGCTAAGTATAACCATATAAGGTTCTTCGGCTTGTCCTCATAGGAGAACCCTTTTTGGCACCCCGTGTTACCAAGAACCCATTTGAAACCCTTTTATTCAGGAAATGGGTTTTAAAGGGGTTTTCTGGATCAAAATGGTTCTTACTGGAACTTTTAGTGTTACCAAGAACCCTTCAATAGCCCTTGGAATGGTTCCAGGAAGAACCTCAGCCCTTGTGTCTTCATACACTCTTAGAAATAAGGGTTCCAAAAGGGTTCTTCTACAAGGGCTGAGGTTCTACCTGGAACCATTTGCTTCTGACAAACCCTTTCCTGAAGAAAGGAGTTTTTTTTTCAAGGGTTCTTGGTAACACTGATGGTTCCAGTAAGAACCATTTTGATCCAGAGAACCCTTTAAACCCCTTTCCTGAATAAAAGGGTTTAAAAGGGTTCTTTGTGGAACCCTCCAAAAGGGTTCCAGGTGGAACCTTTATAAAAAGATTCTACCTGGAGCCAAAAAGGGTTCTCCTATGAGGACAAGCTGAAGAACCTGATATGGTTTGACTTAGCACTTTTATTTCTAAGAGTGTAGTAGAACCCTTGTTTGGCTCCAGGTAGAACCTTTTTATAAAGGTTCCACCTGGAACCCTTTTGGAGGGTTCCACCAAGAACCATTTTAAAACTCTTTATTCAGGAAAGGGGTTTTAAGGGTTAAGGGTTCTTTGGATCAAAATGGTTCTTACTGGAACCATTAGTGTTACCAATAACCCTTGAATAAAAACCTCCCTTCTTCGGGAAAGGGTTTTTCAGAAGCAAATGGTTCCAGGTAGAACCTCGGCCCTTGTAGAAGGACCCTTTTGGAACCCTTATTTCTAAGAGTGTGGAAAGTGGGTTCATTTTGGTCGCAATACAAACTCACGTTTTGAAGCCTTGATTGTCATGATTTGACATGACGTTCACAGACATATTTTTCTTGAAATGGAAACACAATTTACAAAATTGAAGACCAAAAATAGAAGACCTGTAACGCCCGAAATCACTAACTCCTCCTCCTTCTTTCCGTAGTACTTGCTACGACTACGCCGTCCATTTTTACATACTGTCAATGGGTATACAAAGCAACAGTGTGTGTCTGTGTGTGTGTGTGCAATAAGGAGAAAACTGGAGCACAGACAAAATATTCATCTGTCCCCACTCACACTCTGTCCCTCTTCTTCTCTTCTCTTAATTTCCTTCTTCTCCTCTCCACTCTTGTCTTTGTGCTGTGTGCCCCATTTCAGAGGCTTTTCAGGGCTGAAGTGGCGCTTGGCTATGCTGAAGTATCTGCACTGCTGTGCCTGAGCCTGCAATTCACCCACTGTGTGTGTGTGTGTGTGTGTGTCTCTGTGTGTGTGTGTGTGTGTCTCTGTGTGTGTGTGTGTGTGCCTGAGCCTGCAATTCACCAATTTCACCGCTAATTAGCCCACAAAGGCTACCGGCAGGGAGGAGCAGAGGAGGAGGAGGAGGGAGACGAGAGAGTGGAGAGGGGTGGCATATGCGGGAGGTCTCGGCCGGAGGGGTGGTGGGGGTGCGGGGTGGTGGGGAGGGGGGTGGCAATGCTGGCACAGCTGAGACATATGGCACGGGACCAGACAGGCGCCTTTGTGTGTGTGTGTGTGTATGTATGCACGTGTGTGTTTGTGTTTGTGTGTGTGTGATGGTGGGCAGTGTATCTGTATCTGTAGCAGCGTGTCGCCGCGTGCATCCCACGGCCACTCTCTGCTCCCGCTCTGGCGATGGTCAGGTCGGTTGCAGCTGGAGTTCAGCGAGTCTTAACTCCCGAGGCTGGTCCCAGCATGCCCACTACTCCCACTGTGCCCACTGGCAAACACTGCTGGTCCTCTGCCATCGCTGGCTCTCAGTGTGTGTGTGTGTGTGTGTGTGTGAGAGAGAGAGAGACAGAGGGAGGAAGAGAGTGAGAAAGACTCACATCGCTCTTTGCCAATTGTTTTACTACCATGTATCAGACATGGGCCTTCCAGGGAGCAGGCCGACTGGCAGTCAGCCCACCGGAGCTGTGGAGTTAGCCCAGCATTTTGTTTTGTTTGTTGTTTTTGTTGTGTTTTTGTTTGTGTCTGTGTGGTTTTGTTGTTGTTGTTGTTGTTGTTGTTTACACAAATAGACAAGTAAATACTGCAAGGAAGGACATTATATTATGTCTGCTTCAAGATTTATTGCAACAATAAACGATATATAAGTGCCTTTAAGACACCGAAGGACACTTTACAGATTAAGGATTTAGAATTTAAAAAAAAAAAGCAAATAAACCACTGGGCGTATACATTATGAGGAATCATGAAGGGCTTTTTTGTGTGTGTATTTTTAGTTGAGATTTAAAAGTTCAAAAGATAGCATTAGGCTTTAAATAGTAATGCTTAATGAAAGGGGTAACTCTTTGTTTAGACCTTCTAAATGAATGGAAGTCAGCGCAGAGTCGTACACTCTAAGAAATAAGGGTTCCAAAAGTGTTTTTCCTTCTACAAGAGCTTAGGTTCTACCTGGAACCATTTCAACGGCTTTTGAAGGGTTCTTGGTAACACCAACAAAGTTCCAGTAAGAACCATTTTGATCCAGAGAACCCCTTTAAAACCCTTTTACGGGTTTCAAAACGGTTCTTGGTAACACAGGGTGCAAAAAAGGGTTCTCCTATGAGGACAAGCCGAAGAACCTAATATGGTTCTACTTAGCACTTTTATTTCGAAGAGTCGTAAGAATAGCTGCACAAACCTGTGTGCGTGTGTGTGTCTTAATTCTTGCTTGCCAATATTTTTATCGATGTATTTACTGTATATAATCACAACATGCATCATCAATGCAATGCTGTATTAGGTAATTTAGCCTTTGTAAAACATAAAACGCTTAAAAAACACAATATGGTGCGTGTAGAAAATCCTACACTAAACATTTAAAGGTGCATTATGTAATAAATCTAAAGCAACTGGCCATAAAATCACAGAGTCATAGGGAATCATGAATAATGTTCATATAACAAACTGAACTCACCAACAACAACAGTACAGCCAAAATATTTGCAAATCATGGTTTTTTTTGGGAATGTAGCGCCACCTACCGCCGTCTACCAATCATTGCAGTCAGTAGAGTCTCAGCTGGCGAGCAACCACGGGTTGCCAGTTACGTCAGAAAACGGAACCTAAAAGACCTTGGTATTTTGAATTTGAATGTAGTAACAGTTTTTGGCCACATTCTTACATATGGCACCTTTAATATTTGGTAATTGTGGAGGGGAAAAGACATGTGAAAGAAAAAAACCAAGTGCTGCAAAAAAGAATGGTATATTTTTTAGACGGATAGAAGAGTTTGAGTGAAATAAAAAGAAGGACGAGCTGACGGACAGTCTTCTCCCCCGTCAGATGCCCATTTAGCAGGCTGGAGTAGAAAGAGGCTTGGGCGTGACTGTGAGTGATGGCTTCCTTGCCCCGTCTCTTCTCCCAGCTCACCACTGATGGATTAAAGCTCTGGACAGGTTTCAGCCCTATTGATCTCACCTGCCACGACTGCTCACATCAGTCGGTGTGGTGTGTGAGGTGAGCGTGGGGGTGAAATGGGATAGCGAGCATTCCAAAGACCGGGGGGGGGGGGGGGGGGGGGGGGGGGGCGGGGTGGAGAAAGAGGAAGTTTAAGGATGTTTTCACACTTGCTCTGGTTTAATTCACGGTGATTATTCAGCGTCTTTTTGGCAGCACCCCACTGTCCAGCTCAAAGCCCTCTGAACAATAAAAAAAAACATTTAAGTTTAACGACACTTAAAAAATATTTCATGCAGCCGGAGACGATGGAGAGGCTCTCTGACGGGCTCTCCGTAACCAACATAGAGGGCTCTCCGCAACCGACGTAGAGCACTTTACGCAGGAGTATAAATTGGGCAATCGGTTCAAGTCAATCAAGAAGCTGGTGCTTTCAGTAATTAAACATGTGCATTTACGTCCACACAAACTGAAAATTGTGTTTGCTTGCGTTTTACATGAGCTCCACAGCTCTTAATTTAAAGCTAATGAGACAATTATCTGCTGTGTTTTAATGATAACGACGCTTATCCAAATAAGGACACAATAGTATAGTATAGTCTATAAGCTCATGTAGGAGGCTACATTCAGGCACAGTGGCGCTATGATGCTACATGCTAAGGTCAAGAGCTAACGTGTGAATAAGGCTAATGTGTACATCAAGAACTTGTCAGGGTGTTAACATGCTAATATTTGCTCAATTAGCAATAGATTACAGACGACTATTGGATTTATTTTCCCAGTCCAGGAATGTTGAGATGCCTCAAACCCGCAGTCTCGTTATTTTCTAAATTGATGGGGGAAAATTAGAATAATTATCACATGAATTTGAATGTTAATTAACAGTTTTTTATGAGAATTGTATTTTCTGCATTTGTCTTCAACACATAATCGTGTCCATTATGTAAATGATGGTCCCAGTTATTGAAAAATACAGAAAAGCAGGGTTGTTTTTTTTTAAGTGATTGACAGTAGTTTTCACACAAATATGGTCTGAAACAAGTTTGGTGAAGGCCTGACTGCAAAACTGAGGCTGATACTTGTGGGAATGTAATTGGTTGTGCAGGTATTAACTAAAGCAAGGCTAAAGGTTTCTTTTCAGGCTATGATAACCAAATTATTATTTTATTTTATAGAGAGTGCTGGCGAGGGCAACGGTATCCGAAAACCGGGAAGTCCGTGAAAAGTTCTATTCTTGGCTCCACAGTGCAGCACAGAGTTCTACACAAACTTCCAGCCTCAGAGGATGTATCTGTCCAGTGGATACATGTTATATATGACGGCAATGTGCCTGCTAGAGCCTGCAAATGATCACTTTTCCAAATGCTAACTGCTGTTAGCGCCCAGTAGCCTCTGTGGCTGATGTCATTTCCTGTCCGTTAAGTTTCGTTTTACTTTTTTTTTTAAGGTGGACCTAAAGAGATACTACTAAACAGAGCGTTCTGAACAGGGCTGTTTTGGCAGGGTGATTGAACTGCTGTGGTGCTTCATCCTTATGGTATTTTGACCAAAGACATGTTCATTAGGACACCAGGGAACTAGGTTAACTTGGAGAAATAGGATATTATACAACTCCTTTAATATATTACAGTCTGGACAGTATCACTTCCAAGAGTCACACTTGGATATATTATTCAGCTCTGGTGAACTGAATAATATATTGTATTTGTTGTCAAAAGCATTCTCTCATCTTGCTTTTCTTGCCTTTTTTTTTTTTTTTTTTTTTTTTTAAACCGAGTTTAGTGAGCACATGTGAAAACACCCCGGGGCTGTGTTTGTCACTGCCAATTCACTATCGAGACTCATTTTCATGTGGTAGACTATCACCATCCTGCATGCCGTGCTTATCTAACTAACTGATAAATAACACAGTCTGTCACGGTGATAACAAGGTCAATTCAATAGGCTGACCAACAGCAATGTTTTCCCTAAAGCGTTGAGCAGTCACATCTGATGCCTGCGCTGACCTCCATGCTAATGAACAAAACACAGGGAGAGAGAGAGCGAGGGAGAGGGAGAGAGGGAGAAAGCAAAATGAATATGAATGAAAGCCAAATCTATCAGAAACACGCCTCCTTTAAATAACCCCCTCCTCAGTTTCCCCTCCTCCACCCCCCCTTTCCTCCCACCCCCCCTCCACCCTCCACCCTGTTATATTTTATTCTCCAACGCGTGGTGAATTTAATAAATATATGCAAATGTGTGCTGTGGAACATGACGAGTGTAAATCAGGCGAGGATGTTCTTTGAGCGCTGCCGAGATTGAGGCTGAGAGCTGACCCCGGGTTAATCATTTTTCACTTCCCTATCGCATTCAATTCTGCTGCCTCTGTGTGTGTGTGTGTGTGCATGCATGTGTGTGCAAGTGTGTGTGTGAGCGGGTACATGCGTGTGCGTGCATGAGTTATGCGAAGGCAGAGGCAGTACACACAATGCATGGCAAACTTTGTATGCACGATGAGGATAATGTTTACTTTCAAATATTATGTGCAAAAATCTGATGTCGGTGCTTAAACAAAATCGGGAATTTTTTTGTTGTTGTTGTTGTTTTAGATCTACTTTACTTCCCCCGGTGGTTTGTTTGCACATTTTAATTGAAGTGACGGCAGCAGCTTTTAATTGCATAGTGAGTGTGATTTTTAAAGGGGTTTGTGATGCAGAATCCAAAGGTTATGTAAACGCAAGACAGCGTGTCAGAGGCAATTGTTCTGCAGTCAAAGAAATAAAAGTGCTAAGTCGAACCATATAAGGTTCCAGGTGGAACCTTTTTGTAAATATTCTACACACTAGGGTACTAGGGTGATGCCCCACATGTCCCATACGAAGAAAAATCACTGATTTCATAGATTTGAAAAACAAAAATGAAGATACCTATTTTTAAATGAGTAAGGTGAATATTAGAATTTTATAAACCACACTTATTGAGAGAAGAACACTGTCACAAAAGAATAAAAATAAAATCTTCACCAGCAGCCGCAGTTTCAGTGACACGCTCTATTGTAATCATCATGCACCTCAAAAAACATTTTTGTTTTATCCGTCTTTTGTCTCCCTATATTTAGATTTCAGTGCTGCGGAGTAAACAACACAATGCTAACATGCTATCGTCTCCCTAAATGGACCAGGTGCATGACGATGGCAGCCGCTCCTGGACCGGTGCATAATTACTTGTCTTACAGTGGAGGCTCACAAAAAAAAAAAAAAAAAAATGTTCACACGTCATTTGCCAGTTTGACAGAGCGGTGCGGCTGTCACATGTCGAGACGTGCTTCACACTGCCGTTCGCTGCAGACGAGTATTTTATAGGTGCCAATAGCAGCTGTATGGCTAATTGTCTGATGTCTGCGAAAAAAGATGCAGCTGGAACAACATGACTGTGAAGTTTTCTGGAGACAGATTTAACTTTCCCGGGTTTCTTTCTGAAGAGGTCAGACATTTTAGCGCTATTTTTTTTATTTGGCAGAGCACAGTGTCAGGATGTGACCAGTTTGGCCTCGACTCAACTCTGCTTTTCCATTAGAAATAGGACCTGGTATCTGGTGCTTTTTTTTGGCATCTACTCTGGCGAGGCTCCAAGCGAGCTGAGCCAATACTAAAAAGGTGATGTCAACAGCGCGTCGGCCACTGATTGGTCAGAGAGTGTCGTCGCTGGAAGAGTCGTGAGCGCGACGTCCGACACAAGATTCAAACCAAACGATGCCACGCTGTAGATCAGATAAAAACCGGTGTATTTAGTGAAAGCACCGTGGAAAGCCTTCGATCTTGTGCCGAATCACAGCCTGTTCAGCCGCATTTCAGTCCAGTGACTGTTTCAAATGGAGTCTGTGCTCCGGTCATGCAGGAAGTTCTGAACTAATCTAAATCGTTTAATGAACTGATTCTAATGATTCAGTTACACTGAAAAGAACTGCTTTGCTCGTCACTAGTTTGTGCGTTTTGCTTTTTATAAAGGTTCCACCTGGAACCCTTTTGGAGGGTTCCACCAAGAAACCTTTTAAAACCCTTTATTCATGAAAGGGGTTTTAAAGGGTTCTCTGGATCAAAATGGTTATTATTGGAACCATTAGTGTTACCAAGAACCCTTGAAAAACCCTTTCTTCAGGAAAGGAAAATGGTTCCAGGTAGAACCTCAGCCCCTGTAGAAGGACCCTTTTGGGACCCTTATTTCTAAGAGTATAGAGTCGAGTAGAGTCGAGTAGTAGTATTGAATTGAATTGGGGCTGTTTTTCAGGCTTTGGGCTACACTCTTAGAAATCAGGGTTCCAAAAGGGTCCTTCTACAAGGGTCCCGAAGAAAGGGGTTTTCAAGAGTAACACTAATGGTTCCAGTAAGAACCATTTTGATCCAGAGAACCCTTTAAAACCCCTTTCCTAAATAAAGGGTTTTAAAAGGGTTCTTGGTGGAACCCTCCAAAACCTTTATAAAAATGTTATACCTGGAGCCAAAAAGGGTTCTCCTATAAGGACAAGCCAAAGAACTTTATATGGTTCTACGTAGCACTTTTATTTCTAAGAGTGCAGGCCCTTATCTCCAATAAAGGACAATCATAACACATACCAAGACATTTTGGACAACGCTGTGCTTCCAAATGTGTGGCCACAGTTTGAGGAAAACCCTCTTAGATTCCAACATGACTGTGACCCTGAGCACAAAGCAAGGACTATAAAGAAATGATTTGACAAGTTTGGTGTGGAAGAACTTTACTGGCCTACACAGAGCACTGACCTCAACCGCACTGTCATCCAACATCAGTGTCTGACCTCATAAATGCTCAACAGAATGAATGAGCATTTCAAAATCTGGAGGAATATCTTCCAAGAAGTGTGGACAAAGTTAGACAAAGCCCTGTAGCCGCCCTTGGTGTAAAGGTCAGGCATCCTAGTACTTTTGTCCATACAGTGTATAACAGTAAACTGTGTATCTTTGGTTTGTGGGAAAAACTTTCAAAAAAATGTCATTATCATTTTGAATTTTGGGAAAGTTTCATCTGACATATTACGGATCACTCAACCAATCACTTGATCAAAATCTCAATTGACAACAAAAAATAATCCTCTACTTCAGATACAAACTCAGCACTTAATATGATCAAGTATTATTGCCGTTTCATTTGATGCGACACACATCATCCTCCTAACTGTTGCCTACTGGTCTTTAACAATCCCCGTTATGCTACAACGGTTTGATGAAATGTTGAGGGAACGCGGAATGACAAACGAGGGACCGCGGCGATATGTTCCTGCCGAGTCCACGCCGGAGCTCCTTTCTGCACATCAGCAAACAGTAATGCTATTACACAATTCTTTATGTGTTCATTTTCAACAGCCACACGATGCGGACTCACATGATGTGTGGCCTGTGTTGCGGGATATTTTTTAATTCAGACAGTATGCGCTCCTATTTTGAGGCGCCACAATGATGCTGTTGTCATCGTTTTTCAGCTCTACGCAACACAAGTCAACTGAAATGAGCAGCCAGTCGATTTAGCTCTCTAACCTTTCACGGAAGATAAATACAAACAGCTTGCTGTTCTTTACCATCCTGTCACATTATTAGCCATCTATGCAAAATAGGAATTTGCTGTTGCACATTTGTCTTTACCGTATAAGCGTGCTGTGATAATACAGAATGCAAAACTGATGCCACTTGTGTTTGTGATGCATGGAGCAGCTGTCACAGACCGAACCAAACAGGAAATAACGTGTTGCTGGATAGAAGAAGTCTAAGGGTGCGTTCACGCCGATTAATACGCCTCTTGGTCCACACCTGGTGAAAATTAGCATGTTTAAAGTGGACCTAGACCGGAAGTTCCAATTTACGCTGTTTTTTAGTGTGTATCTGCGTCATTACCTTGTTTACGAAGCCCTGAAGGTTCTAAACAAACAGTTCAGCCATTGCTGAGAACGCTGTGTTTTATTGTAATCTCGGACTCAGCGAGATCTCTGAAAAAACCCGGTCCGGTTACGTTAACATCGGTTCTCCAGAGCAGCAGATCCTCCTGCTCCGGGCACTAGTCCGGGCACATCCGGTTGCATACATTGAACCGCAGAAGAAGAATAACGTCCCTTGTGGAGGTGTTTCACGAGCGACAGTGTCTTCTGACTCTGGGTCTCACTGTTAAAACAATGTTTTGATAATGAGTAGCAGTGCATCCACCGTTCCAGAGGGGGGAGCTGCGCTTCTGAGAGCGGGTCATGAATATGTCACTTCCAGGTATTGGCCAATCACAAGACAGTTGGGAAGCCGATACGCTGGCTGGCCAATCACAACACAGTCGGTCTTCTGGGTGTGAGAGTTCAGTCTGAAATATCGCGGCTGGGGAACAGTGTCAGAAAAGAGGATTTCTATCGGCTCGTTAACAGCAACTAGGAGGTTTTTGACCATAAAAACAAGTTAATGTATGTAAGTAGACCTCCATAACTAACATTTTTGTGCAACAGGACCACTCTATGTGAGTTTAATATTTCAGCTGGTTTGGTTCTAGCTCAGTGGTAGAGTTAAGGTTGGGGGTTTGATTCCCGACTCCGCATGCCGATGTCCATTGCCATTCAGGGTATGGAAGATGAGTGATAGGAAATGCGCTACACATAGAGGTGCTGTACGGAAGTGTCAGTGAATGCATGAATGGCAAAACTGTGAAGCATCTCAAAAACATAAAAACATGATTTGCAGTCTGCAAAATATTTTTTTTACATGCAAATATTTTGTCTGTACTGTTGTTGTTGGTGAGTTCAGTTTGTTATATGAACATTATTCCTGAGTCTCTGTGACATATTAGGAGGGTTTTATGGCCAGTTGCTTTAGATTTATTACATAATGCACCTTTAAAGATGAGTCCACACTTGCTGCACAGTAACATTGCCTCCATATTTAAAAAAAAAAAAAAAAAAGTGCCATTTGACACATGAGTTAATTTTAATCATAAAAAAGTGAATACTGTGATGTCTTGCTGCCGACACCTTCCAACGCAAAGCACAACAAAACCACAAGCTATTTGTTTTGTGTGGACTGAAAAAAAACAAAAAACCTTCAGTACTACATAAGGTAAACATCACTGTTGAAAGCACTTGAAAGAAAAAAAAAAAGGAGAAAAAAGAAAACCTGAGAGCCACATCTGTCAGTTTGAAGCAGCTTCCTGCAGAGCGTCGTTCCCTCGCTGCAGACACATTCCCGCCCTCTCGCTGAAGTCTGCACGCGTCGTCGGCGTCGCAGGCTTTTTCTCTGCTCTCTTTTTCAATGATTGCGCTTCTAATCAAACATAATTTACTCACTATCTCAGCCTTTCTCACCCGCGCTCTCGCGCTCGCCCTCACCCATCCTCACCCCTCCACGGTTAGCCCCTAGCCCAGGGCCTGTTGCCAAGGCAACCGGCATCTCATTTCTAAAGTGTCAGTTTGCATTATTGTCTTCACGCTTTCCAGCTACAACCTCTCTCTCTCTCTCTCTCTCTCTCTCTCTCTCTCTCTCTCTCTCTCTCTCTCTCTCTCTCTCTCTCTCTCTCTCTCCCTCTCTCTCAGTCCCACAGTCTTCTTCTGGTTTGTCTGTCCCTACACACACACACACAGACACACATATATATGTATATGCACATACACAACACATACAGCCCCCCTCTCATCCACCTTCCTCTTCCCTTGCACTTCATCCTTTAGATATTTTTCAGTTTTTGTATCCACTTGAATGTCTTCTCTCTCACACACACACACACACACACACACACGCACACACACACACACACATACACATAAAAACATAATGCAACGCGAACACAAACAAAACATAGGGTAATTTAACTGTGTTAAATGCATTACCTTTTCTGCCAAAGAAAGAAAACTGAATATTTTGTGTTTTCTTTAAAAAAATTAAAAATGCCCTTTTGAAGCATGGGCATTTATATTTAGCACAGTACAATACTGAAAAGAGTTGGGTGTTTTTTTTTCGAGTAACATATTTTTGGAGCCAACCGTCACATTTTAAGATTGTTATAATTTATTGGCAAGAGAAGTTGAGAGGCAAAAAAATAATAATAAGTACACACAGTAAATCGCATGCTGATGAGACTTAAAAGACCATTTATAATCTGTGACTCTTCTTATACACTCTTAGAAATAAGGGTTCCAAAAGGGTCCTTCTACGTACAAGGGCTGAGGTTCTACCTGGAACCATTTGCTTGCGTAAGAACCATTTTGATCCAGAGAACCCTTTAAAACCCCTTTCCTGAATAAAGGTTTTTAAAAGAAGGGTTCTTGGTGGAACCTTTATAAAAAGGTTCTACCTGGAGCCAAAAGGTGTTCTCCTACGAGGACAAGCCGAAGAACCGCATATGGTTCTACTTAGCACTTTTATTTCCAAGAGTGTGAGCAAGCCACCCAATCCGCCATTGCAAATAAATGCTAATTAATCTCTACATTTTATAAAGGAAAGCTTTTATTGTGAAATATTTTCAGAACTGTACAAGTTTAGAGTCATAGGGTCATAGTCATAGAGTCCATGGGTCAACTTATTGAGCATTTTCTTCATGCAAAACATGGCAGTAGCAGCTCTGCAGCAGGCACACAACGCTCCCTATGCGTTGAACTCAGAAGATCAGCAACATAAATCGTACACACATCCAGTGTGGCCCTCTATATAGTGAAACAGCTTCTTGAGAAGCGCTAACAACCCACATCAACTTCAAATGAGGTAATAAAGTGGCCACAAAAGTAAATAAATGTTTGAATGCGATGTTACTTGGAGAACACCATGCCACATTTAGCAGTTAAAGAGCCAGCTGTTCCTTCAGTGTTATTTACCTCCATCGAGTCGATGGAGACCAACAATCCTTACTTTTGTCCGGAAGTCTGCAAATATTTAATGATGGTGATGATGATGATGATGATGATGATGATGATAACGTCAAGATATCAGTATAAATGCACAATGCTTCAACCTAACATTAATATACGCACTCAAAATTACGGTACAAGACAAAAACAAAGGTACACATTTGAACAATACTGTGCTTGGAGATTCCGTACCTTTTGACTAAGATTTTTTCATTCAAGTAAATAGTCAAAATGACTGTGTTGACAGTTATTATTGGATACATTAGATACATGGCATTACATTTTGGGGTACTAAATTGTACTTGAACTGGTACATTTTGGTAAGACACAAAACTAGACCTTCACTATTCCCCCCAGCAACAAGCATGTGTACACTTATAGGTACAGATTGGTACTTCTATTTTTGAGAATGTACTGTACTGTACATTAAACCTCTGTTGTGTAGGAGTCATGAAATCTGACCACGTTCAGCTCATACCATGCACATTACTGCATACTTATGTCGGGTTAAATGCGTTGTTATGTTGTTGCTTGTTGAAAAACCATATCCTTGATTATACACTCTTAGAAATAAAAGTGCTAAGTAGAATCATATAAGGTTCTATTCGGCTTCCTCATAAGAGAACCCCTTTTGGCTCCAGATAGAACCTTTTTTTTTTTTTTTTAATCAAGGATCCACCTGGAACCCTTTTGGAGGGTTCCACCAAGAATCCTTTTAAAACCCTTTATTCAGGAAAAGGGTTTTTCAGAAGTAAATGTTTCCAGGTAGAAATTCAACCCTTGTAGAAGGACCCTTTTGGAACCCTTATTTCTAAGAGCGTAGCCCTAAGCCTGAAAGCAAATGGTTCCTGAAGCAAATGGTTCCTGAAGCAAATGGTTCCAGGTAGAACCTCAGCCCTTGTAGAAGGACCCTTTTGGAACCCTTATTTCTAAGAGTGTAGCCCAAAGCCTGAAAGCAAATGGTTCCTGAAGCAAATGGTTCCAGGTAGAACCTCGGCCCTTGTTGAAGGACCCTTTTGGAACCCTTATTTCTAAGAGTGTAGCCCTAAGCCTGAAAGCAAATGGTTCCTGAAGCAAATGGTTCCAGGTAGAACCTCGGCCCTTGTAGAAGGACCGTTTTGGAACCCTTATTTCTAAGAGTGTAGCCCTAAGCCTGAAAGCAAATGGTTCCTGAAGCAAATGGTTCCAGGTAGAACCTCAGCCCTTGTAGAAGGACCCTTTTGGAACCCTTATTTATAAGAGTGTAGCCCAAAGCCTGAAAGCAAATGGTTCCTGAAGCAAATGGTTCCAGGTAGAACCTCAGCCCTTGTTGAAGGACCCTTTTGGAACCCTTATTTCTAAGAGTGTAGCCCTAAGCCTGAAAGCAAATGGTTCCTGAAGCAAATGGTTCCAGGTAGAACCTCAGCCCTTGTTGAAGGACCCTTTTGGAACCCTTATTTCTAAGAGTGTAGCCCAAAGCCTGAAAGCAAATGGTTCCTGAAGCAAATGGTTCCAGGTAGAACCTCAGCCCTTGTTGAAGGACCCTTTTGGAACCCTTATTTCTAACAGTGCAGGGGCTCCCAGCCCTTGACACATCCAAGGATCGGAACTGACAACCCTCCAGTTAAAAGCCCAATTGTTTCCCTTTTGGCCACAGGCTGCCAATGCTGTGATGCATGCAAAGAAATAGGCAGGAACCGTTCTCTCACACATGTGGCCAATGTGGCCCAGTCATTTGACATTTAGCATGTATGCTTATGATTAAATCCAAAATGTGGCCGTAATTGCTGTAAAACACCAAAGAAAAAGAAGAATTATTCACTAAATGTCATGTTTCTGACCAGCTGATGGTTTATTTATTAATGATTTATCTCACTTTTCGGCCTCCGCAAACTCCTGGGGAAAGCGTCCAACTCTATAAGCCCCAACGTAATTCACTGTCTCTAATTATGTTTGTGTGCCATTTGGTGGTTTTTGGAGACATTTCTGTGAGTCATAAATCACATGAAAGACCTCAGGAAGTGCAGAGTTTGGCGATTATTATTCCGTGGATCTCTATAAGCGACCCCATCACGTAGATGTTGTGGTTCGAAGGCAGGAAAAATGCCAAACATGTAAGGTATGAGCCAAAGCAATGCAAGAAATGAGCGCAAACACAGTGAACAGGCACTTTACGAGCGCTTAAACGCGCCTTCCACAAAGTGAGCACCGGTTCATAAAACAGTTGTGTAAAGTGGAGTGTTTTTGAAGGTCTTAAGTGATCATTACCTGTGAGCATCGTACTCATTAGAAGCTGAGAACACTGTGAAGTTTTCGATCGTCCCCACATTCTGGAGGATGCGTGTGTGTGTGTGTGTGCGTGTGAATTTTATGCGAGAACGTGTCTGATGCGGCGGAGAAGAAATCCGCTTCCTCCGCTGGCGCCAAATCAGCCCGAAGTGAGACGAGGTGAGGAGATGAAGGGTGCCGCGGCAGAGGCACGCTGATTTATTCTGAATGTGAGAACGCAGAGGAGACGATCGCCGCGCTCCGCGGTGTGACATGTCGTGTGTACATAACGACTCGGGGAAATTAAGTACGTGTACGACTTTTCACCTCGCTGAATGATCTCCGCGTGTATTTGAATCTTCACTTTTAAAGCCAGGGTTGGCAAGTAAACATCTAAATATAGTGTGAGACATACAGTGTATTGTAATTACTGCGACACTAGACTTTGGGGGGGGGGGGGGGCCCTATAGGCCTACACAGTAGCTCAATTCATGAAATGTAAGCATTCAGATTCTTCTTTTAATTTTGTGCATCAGTCATAATCAGTGTGGAGACAAGAGTTTTAGAAAAAGTGGTAAAGATTTGCCCTATAATGATTTGCAAGGTGCAAAATTATGTTTGTTTTATGGCCGTCCTCCCAACATCAGCTTCAATTAGCGGGTGTGGGAGGGAAACCATGGAGCTCATCTCTAATTCTCTTGTTTAAAGGGGAAATAAGTAGTTTATAGTGCCATCTAGAGGAGAGGCTGAAATTTACAACAAAGACCTGCTCCTCTGCTCACCCCCTCCCTTCCCTGAGCGCTACGGTATCCGCAGCTGGTCAAATGTCGTCCTCGTCGTCTTTCTCCGTGTCAGCAGATGAGGTTCGTGAGGCGAGGGAGAGGGCGAGCTACCGCGGCCGTAGCAGACGAAGCAGAGAGAGAGAGGAGGCGGGACTTCCGCTACAAGTAAAGAGAAGCTTGTTTTGTTCTCTCGCGTTTGTCCTTACAGGCTCCGGTAGAAACATGGCGTCTCGCTGCTAACAGTGGCTATGCAACCGCGGTCCGCGGTCATGTTATTTTACATGACTTTTTGAAACACTACGAAAATGAAACAAAAACTATTATACAGCGACTAGACAATGCAGGAGCACATAATATGTATAAAAAAGTGGATTTTGGGTTATATAAACCCATAAATACTACATATTGTACCTTTAAGTGTCATTCACAATGAACCCCAGTATGGGAGGGACGAAGGCCGGCTTTGCAGTCCTTTCCTCAAAGCTGTAGGGTTAGGTAAAGCTTTAAAGCTACAGTATGCAACGTTTTATTTATTTATTTACTTTTGACAAAACTACACACACTCTTAGAAATAAAAGTGCTAAGTAGAACCATATATGGTTCTTCGGCTTGTCCTCATAGGAGAACCCTTTTTGGCTCCAGGTAGAACCTTTTTTATAAAGGTTCCACCAAGAACCCTTTTGGAGAGTTCCACCAAGAACCCCTTTAAGACTCTTTATTCAGGAAAGGGGTTCTAAAGGGTTCTCTGGATCAAAATGGTTCTTACCGGAACCATTAGTGTTACCAAGAACCCTTTTAAAACCCTTTATTCAGGAAAAGGGTTCTAATGGGTTCTCTGGATCAAAATGTTTCATACCGGAACCATTAGTGTTACCAAGAACTCATTCTTCTGGAAAAGGTTTTTCAGAAGCAAATGGTTCCAGGTAGAACCTCATCCCTTGTCGAAGGACCCCTTTGGAACCCTTAGTTCTAAGAGTGTATGAGGACAAGCCAAAGAACCTTATACGGATCTACTTAGCACTTTTATTTCTAAGAGTGTACTGCCTCGTGTTTTTGTTTTTTTTAACTTATATTGTTCTCATTTGAACATATGAGCGAATTATGTACGTGCGGGACAAAACATCTCAAATTCTCTTTTTGTCCGTGTCGTTCTATACTTCCTCTGCTCCACAGCGCGCTTCTTTATTATTATCATCATTATTATTATAGCAAATACATAGTCACAAATAAAAGAAAACACCACGTTTCATCTCCGCTTAATTTCAGCACAATGCGCAGCTTTTAATTGGCCCACGATTAACGTCTGTTTTTGGCAAAGCGACTCATTGTGTTTTGCGTACAATGCATTTAAATTGCGCGGCGCGAAGGAGCGCGGAATATCAACGCGGGGCCTTTCTTTTCCACCTCAAGGTAACAAACGTAAGGAGCGAATGGCATCGCATGACATCGAGTGGAAAAGAGAAGAAGAAGATGATGTTGGAATTTGCTGAGAAATTATACAAAGAACGATATAGGATTGCATTCAACGCTCGCACGCTAACCCTTCACGGGCATATTTGTCGACATTGCAAACACAAGAACGGCCCACTTTATGTTGGACGCTTTAACAATTTCAGCATGACATGGTGCAAATGTCCACACGGATATGACACCCACAGATATTCTCATACCTGAGCCTCACATATTGTCTGTGTGTGTGTGTGTGTGTGTGAGAAGTGTGTGTGTGTGAGAAGTGTGTGTGATGTCCATGGCTCAGCTGTCCACAGCCAGACTGAGCTCCCCCACCGATCCCCATCTTCCAGCTAGAAATCAGCAGAGCATGGCAGACTGCTGCTGCAGCACAGCTCTGGAGGAGGAGGAAGAAGAAGAAGGGAAAATAGAGATAGAGAAGAGAAGAAGAGAGGGGGTTTTTTTTTTTTATTCTGTAAAAATCACCTTTGCTTGCACGCTTCTGCAGATCAGAAAGTTTTATTTAGAGTACAGACACGTGACAGATGCCCGGTGGCGTAGCTGCAACAGACGTGGAGGCAGGCAGGCAGGCCACGCAGGCGGAGGCTGACCTGCCCCCTCCACCTTCTGATGTAGCTCCAGGGCGTGGCAGGATTTAGCATGGCCTCATTACCTTGTCATGAGTTTGGAGAAATATGGGCCTCCCGAGAGGCTCAGGGACGTGGACTGATGGAAAGAGAAAAGGGAAGGGTATAGCTGACAGCAGTCGCATTGGAGAACACAAAAAAAACTATGGAGGGAGGGAGGGGAAAAAGTGAGGTGTAGGAGAAGGAGGGTAATTGAGAGAGAAAAGGAGGAGAGATGTTGGCAGAGTTGGAGAAATAGAGGGATGGTGGTGGTGGTGGTGGTGGTGGGGGTGTGTGGCGAAACTAATGGTCCTGCCTGGAGAGATAGTAGTCAATCAATCATCTTTAAACAAAAGCAGCAGGCTCCGGGGAATATTTAAGAAGTGCTTATTTAATTAAAAGTCCCTTTGCTCACATTTATGAGCCATCCTTCCTACAAATATTAACCTTCCAGGTCCTGGGAGGCTCTGGACGACCAAGCCCTGCACCGCACGGCCTGGATCGCCCGTATGGACGGGGGGGGGGGGGGGGGGGGGGCGGTGTGGCCTGGACTCATGTCACCTGGAGGACTTTCCCGTCAAACACACTGTACTCACACTGTCACCCTTTGCTCTAACTAACATACGCTTGAATTATTTGTCACAGAAAACACAGCCCGTGTTAACTGACATCACAAGTGTACGTTTAAGATTTATATGGATTAAAAGCGTGCTTGAAATTAAGTGGTGATTCATTATGTCAAATATAGTTCTTGGAAACGGCCGCTTGAGCTCTTCAAAAATAGTATTGGAATTGCAGAAAAATTAGGGGAAAAGTAGAAAATGTATATTTTTACATTTATATTTTTGAAAAAACTTGAGGGCCACACAGTTGGTGTAGTGGTTTGCCTTTGCAGCAAGAAGACCTGGATTTGAGACCCTGGTTGGAAAACAAGGGCCTTTCTGCATGTTCTCATGTTCTCCCCGTGTGTGCGTGGGTTTTCTCCAGGTTCTCCGGCTTCCCATACATGCAATATGGGGATTAGGTAAATTGGACACTCTAAATTCACTCTATGTGGCCCTGCACTGAACTGGCGAACTGTCCAGGGTGTACCCCACCTATCGCCTAATGTCAGCTGAGATTGCCCCCCCCCCGATGGATGAATGATGGAGAGCATCTACTGCTAAAATAGCACTCAACAAATACACAATATCATTGTGCAGTTGTGTGTTAGATAAAAAAAAAAAGGGACTTGCTACGCACTTAAAAATAAGGGTTCCAAAAAGATCCTTCTACAAGGACTGATGTTCTACCTGTAACCATTTGCTTCTGGGAGGGTTCTTGGTAACAATAATGGTTCCAGTAAGAACCATTTTGATCCAGTGAACCCTTTAACACCCCTTTCCTGAATAAAGGGTTGTAAAGGGGTTCTTGGTGGAACCTTCCACTTCTACCTGGAGCCAAAAAGGGTTCTCCTACGAGGACAAGCCAAATAACCTTATATGGTTCGACTTAGCACTTTTATTTCAAAGAGTGTAAGAGAACCCTTTTTGGCTCCAGGTAGAACCTTTTTATAAAGGTTCCACCTGAAACCCTTTTGGAGGTTTCCACCACGAACCCTTTTAAAACCCTTTATTCAGGAAAGGGGTTTTAAAGGGTTCTCTGGATCAAAATGGTTCTTACTGGAACTGTTAGTGTTACCAAGAACCCTTGAAAAACCCTTTCTTCGGGAAAGGTCAGAAGCAAATGGTTCCAGGTAGAACCTCAGCCCTTGTAGAAGGACCCTTTAGGAACAAGATCGCATCTCCCAAATCTGTCGTGACAGCTCAGACAAGACTGCACGGCGCATTCATTAAGCACGTATCGATCGACTGAACCGAACATGTTTAGCAAACATTTTAATGATATCGCTGAAAACTGGAATGCAAACACAGGGATTGACTTGGACTGGGCCTCCCGGGTGTGGGATGGAGTGACACTCCACAGAGGGTTTGGTGGTGTGGGAGAGGCGATGGCGTGATAACGAAAGCGGCGGCGGAGAGAAAACACTTGGAGGGCACAGGGGAGGATATAGAGACGATCGGTCGGTTTGGTACTCCAAGTAATCGGACGGAGAAGCAGGTGAAGCAGGTGAACGGAAGAAGAGGGGGATTGTGCATGTGTGTGTGAGAGAGATGGAGGGAGAGAGAGAGAGAGAGAGAGAGAGAGAAGAGGGGGCGGGCGGGCGTATTAAAAATGCAGCAGTGGGGAGCAGGCCGGGGATTCACAGTAATTAGATGACAAAACGGCAGCAGGCTGGAGATGAGAGAGAGGGGTCACACACAATGCCACTGCCGCCGGGTAATTTGTAAGTGTCAATCACGAGGCTGCCAGGGGAAAAGCAAGAGGGAGAGAGGGGATGGTGAGGTGTGTGTGTGGGAGGGGGGGGTGAGAGGGTTGGATGTAAGAGACAGGGCGATGTAAGAGAGGGGTTTTTACTGAAGTGTAGAGAAAGTCCGAAAATTTCAAGATGTATTCATGAGAGAGGACAGAGAGAGAGAGAAACATTTGTTAGGTTTCTTTTTTTCTCCCAAATAATAATAATAATAATAATAATACGGACCTTTTTTTTTTTTTATCCTTTCTAAAAACCAAATTAACACTCTTGAGACAGCGGAGCCACACACTGTCATTATGTGAAACGGAAACTATTACTCACATTAATGAACAAACGTGCACAAGCCCTGAAAAATGAGTTCATCATTATTGTGATGAGCGATATGACTCTCCCCACCGACCCCCACCCCCCCGAGCCGTGATGACTGTTTACAGTATCATACAGTGGAGTACATTACAGCAGTGCTTTTAATTGGAACCCACTTTATAAGAAGATATCACTGTCGTGACCTATTCCACAATACAGATTGTAATGAATGTAACAAGAGCACATTTGTGCGCAGTACAACATTTACTATTAACTATTGTCCATGCTGTTGCACTGTTTTGAATAGAGCCACTTCAAAGAGAGACGTGTTTGAGCAATGAATTCACTTTTTTTTTTTTTTGCGCCAGTTATTTAATACATCTTCAGAAAAAAAAGTTAGCCATTTGGTGACCCAATAAAAAAAGAACATAATCTCCTGTGATTCATCGGTGGGTTCAGACCCAGTCTCTGGGAATGACTGCTTGTGTGTCATTTCAATTTGAAATTTTGAATTGTGAATTGTTCTTGTTACTGTTCGTTCTGCTCTAAAACACCAAACTGCAGATTTCTTTGTTTGTTAATACCTACACTCTTAGAAATAAAAGTGCTCAGAAGAACCATATAACGTTCTTCAGCTTGTCCTCATAGGTAGAACCTTTTTTATAAAGGTTCAGGGTTCCACCAAGAACCCTTTTAAAACCCTTTATTCAGCAAAGGGGTTTTAAAGGGTTCTCTCGATCAAAATGGTTCTTACTGGAACCATTAGTGTAACCAAGAACCCTCAGAAGCAAATGGTACCAGGTTCTTGTAGAAAGACCCTTTTGGAACCCTTATTTCTAACAATAATTATTTTTTATTCTTGATGAATGACTTTAGCCCTCCGTATGAAAATGTCATTGTTTAAATGGTATTTCCCAAGCGATGTTTAACCGAGCAAAGTATTTTGAACACAGCACTTTTCAAACATCCTCGTTTTATATTATGTATATTTCCATGATTTGACTTGCACAAAGAAATACAATTATTCCACACAAAAAAAAAACTACCAGGGTCAGAACTATGGCACAAACCGCTGTTGTGCAATGATTGCAATGCTCAAAACTTTGTCAAATCAAATCAAACTTATCTCCCAATTTACACACAGTATAAAATATTCAGTCAGGGTTTGAGATATCACTTGAGAAAAAAAAAAACATGTTGATGCAGTGCAGCACAGAGTTCTACACAAACTTCCAGCCTCAGAGGATTTATCTGTCCAGTGGATACATGTTATATATGACGGCAATGTGCCTGCTAGAGCCTGCAAATGACGCCTAGACATCTCTTTACTAAAGCCTCTGTAATTTCACTCTGCTTCACTTCAGCAGCATCAGACTTTGCACAGCTCATGTCCACGTGTTGTTACATGACCTCCATGTGTTTTTAAGCTCCTGCTGCATATTTTAAAAGTGATATTTGCTTTAAAATGCAATATTTTTTTAGGCGAGAGAAAAAAAAAATCCTTCATTTATGCTGTGTTCCATGTACATTTACTCTCTCACAAGTGTTATCTTCATTTTTATACCAAGATAATCTACATAGAGCTTTGTAACTGCAGAGATTTACTCTATTTAGTTTGGGCATGTCATTTTCAAAAAGAGGGTCAGGGAATAAGAGGTTAAGGAAGCTTTAGTGGCTCAACACAGTTTTGTTGTTTATTCCCCCTTTTTCCAATCTATCGCTATTGCGATTTTGTGGTTATCCCTCAGGGATAAATTTGAGACACCCCCTGGGTCCACGCCTGACATTTACAGGGAGTAAAAAGAACAGTGAGGGACCCATGTCTGATTCGAAACCACAACATTGTCTACAGATGCATTGCTCAGCATATATCCAATAGTGAAACACCATAACCTTCATTAATAAACTGTCAAGCCCCCATTTAATCGCAGACACCTCGGATTGCAGTGCACCGACGTGGACATGTTGGGATCACTGAGGCACAGAGACGGCTGAATGGAAGTGGCATTAACCTTAACAGGATCAGCAATGTATGTAAATATTCATCATGTTATAGGGTAATTATATGGCGTTTGCAATGTGGTTTGATAGACAAGTGAATATGCGCGTGTGTGTGTGTACGTGTCTGAGAAAGACAGCCCTTTCAGTCTTTTCAGAGCAGAGCACAATGGGGTTAGTTGCTGGCATATTTCCAGCGAAATCGGGTGTGTGAGGGGGCCGACACAATGGTCCGCGCAGACAGCAGTCTGAGCGGGTTCACTGCGAAACGCATGCACGGGGACGCCGCTGTTGTGGACGTTCACATGCATGTGTGCGTCCAAAAAAAAAAAGGCAGACATGCACGCCTTATCTTTACACATGCAAAATACACAGGTACTGTTATTGTGGTCGAAGACGCGACGTTGACATGTGACGGATCCTGCAGGGAAATACAGTCCTGCCTGACCAGTGGCTTCTTTATCTGCGCACACACACACATTGATTTTCTGTCCCCCATGTTGACTTTTTGGTATTTAACCCTCAAAACACAGAGCATTTGGCTGCTTGTTTCCATTACTATGTTTAAACGGACAGTAAATACAGAGGCTATAAGAATGCACAATATAGAGTGTCCTATAGGCAATCTGATGAAACATTTTTTTATTTTATTTTCACCAACTATATAAACACACCTGAACTCAAGTCCTCATAATGTTTAAAATTTGATTGAATTTGTGAAATTTGGAAATGCTTCGTTTTTTTTATAAACAAAGTCTATTTCATGACTTCGGCACAATCACTGCTCCTTTATATCACTACTAAAATGTGATATAAAATGAATAACTTTGAGCAACACATGAGAAGAACGCAAGAAAAACTTTTTTTTTTTTTAAAGTCTTAATATGTGACCTATAAACACACAGGATGTCCATATAAGGAGTTGTGTATTATTCCCATGGCAATTTACCATGGATGCAAGCCCACAGTGATCGTAAAATAACAAAAGCTGAGAACAACAAAAGAAGAACATTTTTGAAGCTAGTCGAACGTCAATTAATGAAAATACACAACAATCAGTCATAACGTTAAAAGACCCAGCGTGTGTGTGATATTGGCAGAACCTGTATACTAACAACAAGTATGTTTTTACTCGTTCAAAATGAAATTTGTCCAGTTTTCACAGCCTTAGAGTGAGATTTCGATGCTCTTCGATAAAAGGCCTTTGGTTTACAGAGGCTGCCATGTTACAATGCTATGTTTCTACAGCAGTCGGAACAGAAAAAAACCTGCACATGCTTGTGTTTTTGCATTTTGAAACGAAACGAAATGAAAAAGGACAACATTTTTCTAGCACATGGAAGCCACCGTAGTTCCCTGACATGCTTGGGAAAGGGTAAAGTTTGTGGTATCATCATTCCCCGTTAACGCGCTAAGTGTCGGCATCTAGACGTGCGGAGACCCGGGAATCAAACCTACAACCTCTCTATTGAACGACAACTCGCTCAGGCAACGAGCTACCTACAGTCGCCCCCTGTACTTACCTACAGAACAACACGATAGCGCTTCATGTGATGATAAACATTTACTGGTTATGAATGCGGTCAGGTTTAGGTTCCATTTACAGATGAAAAAAAAAAAAAACAGCTGTTCTTATGATGACATAAAAAACACAAGAATGCCTTCGTAACACCATGATAAACATAAAAAAAACGCACCAACATTTGGCCTTGAAGTGTCTTTAATCTGCTGCTTGTTACACACACTACCAACACCTCCAGCTCCCACTGAGAGTTTTGCCTGTTACACTCGTGAACAACATCAATGTAAATGTTGATGTGACACGTAGGGAAACAATTTGTGTGTTTGGAAGCTTCTCGTTCATCCAGGTTGCAACTGAACTTGTTGTCCAAGAGGCCAAAATGTGATATTAAAATGTTTTATTCTGCACAGAATGTACAAATAACATCATTTTCAGAGAGACTGAGCAACTGGTGTTAATGTCACGGCTCTTTGGTGAATATAAAAGAAAACTTATTGCAAAAAAACAACAATATAATAATAATTTTTTTTAAAAAGCCAGAAAAAGTATTTTAACAGGTCTAAAAGTTTGAAGCCTGCAAACTTGTGGTGTATTAATTAAGGGGGCATAATTAAAGACAATTAAAATTTTCACAGTCGAAATAAACAGAAAAAGGAAATTCACGAAATACAACCCGAGACAAAGATAGACGAGTAACCTCTGTCTCTGCCTTAATTAAAAGGAATTTGGAGCGCTGTAACACACACATTGCACACAAAAACACCTCTGGAAGTGTCTTAATTGGGAAATGATTAAACTCCGTTTTTCCTCCCTGTTTATTCTTTTGTCGGCAATTAGCACCTCGTAATCCGCAGTGCGCTGATTGTTACCGCTCCTTCTCTTAGCGGCGCTAACACTTATTCTTCCTGGAATAACTGCGCATCAAACGGACTTACATCCACGTACATTATGTCGCAGACGTCAGGGCCACAGCTAGGAGTTTGGAAATGACGGTGGTGATGAGCCACCACAAGGCCCCTCACACACACTTGTGATCAATTTTCCTGCAAAATTTTGTTTCCACGTACCTACCATTTTTCTGTAGTTTTATTATTAATTTTCTAATTTTCGCTCCTTGCTTGTAATGTATTAATTAACGGCTAGCTAATTTTCTAATTTCGACTTAATCTAAAACCTTTTTCCCACTAAGTGGGTGTAACCGGGATTTTTTTTAAACCCGAGTAAAGCCAGTTACCTTATCTCTCGCTCCATCTTAATGTAATTCCATTATATCAGTGTCTGAAGTATATGTGAGGAAGAGGAAGATGATGATGAGAGAACAAATGATCTAAAATCTGCCGTCGCTGACTTCGCTCGGCCTTTTTACGCCACTGTATTTTAAAGGCGCCATATATAAGAATTAGCCAAAAAAAGTTCACTACATTCAAATTCAAAAATACAGAGGTCTTTTAGGTTTTGTTTTCTGACATAACTGGCAACCCGTGGTTGCTCGGCAGCTGAGACTCTACTGACTGCAATGATTGGTAGACGGCGGTAGGTGGCGCCACATGACGCCAAAACATGATTTCAAAACATAAAAATGATTTGCAGTCTGCAAAATATTTTTTTAATGCTAATATTTTGGCTGTACTGTTGTTGTTGGTGAGTTCAGTTTGTTATATGAACATTATTCCAGAGTCTCTGTGACATATTAGGAGGATTTTATGGCCAGTTGCTTTAGATTTATTACATAATGCACCTTTAACGTTGGCGGAAAAATGCTGTTACTTTGACAGCTCAATATTTCCTCAGGTCGTATAAAAGGTTTGAGAACCACTGTATTAGATCATCACCACTGTACATTAGCTGTGTGTAAAAGTAGCAGCTTTTGTGTTGGTCAAGGTAACAGTAACTAAATAATATATATATATATATATATTTTTTTTAAGTACTTCAAGTGAAATAAGTGGAATTTAAAATTTTATGAAATTGAAATATGACTTAAGCAGCACGAGTGTGTCAGAATTGGACTTGAAGAGGAAAGAGGTTAATGGGCTGGTTACATGGCCAACAAAACGGCACAGAAATTATTTTTTTGGATACATTTGTGAAACAATGCCTGTTTTTTTTTTTTTTTTATTGAGTTTTACCCAATTGAGATCAAACTTGCCAGGTCGAACCAAGGAAGTGACAACACTAACTGTGACAGCTGTGCAAAGATTCCTCGTGCCAGTGCACCGTCCTCCCACAGATCCACACTGCAAACTTCACTGAATATACAGCAATATTTTAGAAAAGCATTACGAATACAACAATGTGGGTCTGTACCTCTTTATTATCTACACTCTGAGAAATAAAAGTGCTAAGTAGAACCATATAAGGTTCTTCTGCTTGTCCTCATAGGAGAACCCTTTTTGGCTCCAGGTAGAGGTTCCACCAAGAACTCTTTTAAAATCCTTTATTCAGGTAAGGGGGTTTAAAGGGTTCTCTGGATCAAAATGGTTCTTACTAGAACCATTAGTGTTACCAAGAACCTTTCCAGAAGAAAGGGTTTTTTCAGAAGCAAATGGTTCCAGGTAGAACTTCAGCCCTTGTAGAAGGACCCTTTTGAAACCCTTATTTCTAAGAGTGAACTGTATCTATTTTAATGGACCATTTTATCGTAAAAAAAATAACCAAAATGAAGCTCCACACTTTTTTTAAATCAAGACTTACCAAACGTTAATTTGTAGGTAAATATACACCAGACTCCTCTGTGAAATATTGAGATTGAAGACATTTCCTTGCTATATGTTGCTATATGAGGCCACGCGGTTGGTATAGTGGTTAGCACTCTTTAACACAGCAAGAAGACCCGGGTTCAAGCCCTGGTTGGAACAAGGGCCTTTCTGCGTGGCGTTTGCATGTTCTCCCCGGGTTCTCCAGCTTCCTCCCACAGTCTAAAAACATGCAATATGGGGATCTGTATGCAGGTTACCGAGGCAACCATGGTAGTTTCTCAAAAGTATGTTTACAGGAATAGCGTATTTCTTGATAATAACCATGCAAAGACAGTCATCGCGCCCACGGTTGGTGTAGTGGTTAGCACTCTTGCGCCCCGTGGTAGTTTGGAACAGTTTGGAACAACTTCGGAACAAGGGCCTTTCTGCAAGGAGTTTGCATGTTCTCCCCGTGTGTGCGTGGGTTTTCTCCGGGTTCTCCGGCTTCCTCCCACAGTCCAAAAACATGCGATATGGGGATTCGTTGAATTGGTCACCTATTGACCGTAGGTGTGAGAGTGAGAGTGAATGGTTGTTTGTCTCTATATGTGGCCCTGTGATGGACTGGCAAACTGTCCAGGGTGTACCCCGCCTATCGCCCACTGTCAGCTGAGATAGGCACAGCACCCCCCCCCCCCCCCCCGCGACCCTCTGGTTGAGGATAAAGCGGTAGATAATGGATGGACAGTCATTGCTCCACCTACTGGCAACAGGAAGTGTGCCTTCAGTAACAAACATTGTTTCAATTACATGAAGCTTTCGGAATGTGGTCTACATTTGCTATACTCTGTGTGTGCTCTGACATCGCAAATGATCGGTGGCCGTTACGGTCGCTCCACACTGACATTCATGGGGGGTGCGAGGGCTCGTACGGTGGGTAGGTTTTTTATTTATTTTTATTTTTTTGTCATTTCATTTCACCTTTAATATTTTACTGAGCCCAGAAGAGCCAAAAATACAGAACAGGAGGACATACCGCAAATTTCACATTCTGCAAAGGAATGACAAAAAGGCCTTGGCACTGCACCTGATCGAGAAAGAGGGGGAGCGTACGTTTGTGAAAGGGAAACCTTGTTAGCGGATGTTAAGTCGCCGCAGTTAAACGGCGATGTTGCCAGACGTGGCCAGTAGTGAAAAGGTTTGACACGGATTAGAAGCACCTTCCGACAACGGTCCAGGAACTACACTGATTCGACTTTAATTCATCGAAGACACAACTCGCAGGCAGCTGTGCAGACTGTCACTCTTTTGTGTATGAGTGTTTATGTGAGCAGTGTGTGTGTGTGTCTGTGTGTGTGTGTGTAACCTGACAGCCTGCCACACAATAGGGGTCCAAGTGAGTGTGAACTCTATTCGTTCCCACAGCTGCCATTAACAGACGGAATGAACAGCCTCTTGCTAACAAAGTGAATAAATAAATAACGCTTAAGAGGCCATGTTTACCTCCTCAGTCTCTGTCGATTAGCGCGACTCGACAAAAAGCCAGGAAGAGCTTTTTGGTTTCTCTTCCTCTATGTAGCATCTATTCATTTCGCCGGATAATTACACACACACACACACACTGATGTTTTTACGTTGTTTTCGGAAAGGGAGAGCGGAGCAACTTTGCTGCAACCAAATCAACCGCACCGAGGTACCTCTACCTAACCGTGGAGACAGCTGTGGTGTAACGTCTCCTGCTATAACATCATCCAAAAGTTGTTTAAACCACAGGGAGGGGAGGGGGGAGTACAACCTGAGAGGAGCAGGCTTATGTAACAAGCAATTAGTGCAAAATATCACTGTGTCACAGTCACAGGAAGTCAAATTATGGAACAATCTCTAAGACATGTGAAGAAAGGGGTGGGTGCTCCGACACAGAACGATGTTCTGATATCGAGGCGATGCCAGAGTCTGTAGGGGCCCTTAAGCAAAAATTCCCAGGGGGCCCGTCCTTCCAACAAGTGTTCATCACCATTATGTGACAAATAATCTGACACCAACGAAAAATGTACGAGTTCAAAAAAACCTTGTAATTAAAAAGTATGTGAAAATATAAATGTAAAGAACAATAAAATACTGTTTTTAAAAAACCTATATAAACTCAGTTTAAAAAAATGCATTTTAAAAAAGCCCTATCGGCTTGGGGCCCAAGCAGTTGCCTGTCTTGCCTGTTCACAAGCTGTGCCTCTGCATGTACGGTCAGGTCCATAAATATTGGGACATGGACACAATTCTCTTGAAATGAAACGAACCAATGTGATTTAACTGCACACTTTCGGCTTTAATTTGAGGATATTTTCATCCAAATCAGGTGAACTTTCTAGGAAGGTAGGAATTACAACACTTTCTATATGTGCCTCCCACTTTTTAGGGGACCAAAAGTAATGGGACAAACTAAACACTTTCGTTTCGTTCGGCTGAAAAACACTGTCAGAAAAGAGGATTTCTATCAGCTAGTTCTCAGCAACTAGGAGGTTTTTGACCATGAAAACAAGTTAATATATGTAAGTAGACCTCCATAACTAACATTTATGTGCAACAGGACCACTCTATGTGACCTTTAATACTTGGTCGCAAATCCTTTGCAGTCAATTCCAGCCTGAAGTCTGGAAGGCGTAGACATCACCAGACGCTGGGTTTCATCCCTGGTGATGCTCTGCCAGGCCTCTACTGCAACAGTTCCTGCTTGTTCTTGGGCCATTTTCCCTTCAGTTTGGTCTTCAGCAAATGAAATGCATGCTCAATCAGGACAGGCTAATGACTTGGCCATTGCATAACATTCCACTTATTTGCCTTAAAAAAAACTCGTTCCCAGCAATCTTACTTCCCTCCATGCGACAAGAAATGGCAAAATAATAAACAAACAAGAGATCTTCACCAAGACTTGGCTTTTCCACTACACAGTTCTAACTCGACTCTATTCTGGTGTATTGTTTTGTTTTTTTCCATTAGGGTTAGCACCTGGTACCTGGTACTACACTCTTAGAAATAAGGGTTCCAAAAGTGTTCTTCTACAAGGGTTGAGGTTCTACCTGGAAACATTTGCTTCTGAAAAACTCTTTCCCGAAGGAAGCATTTTTCAAGGGTTCTTGGTAACACTAATGGTTCAAGTAAGAACCATTTTGATCCAGAGAACCCTTTAAAACCCCCGTTCCTGAATAAAGGGTTTAAAAGGGTTCTTGGCGGAACCCTCCAAAAGGGATCCAGATGAAGACAAGCTGAAGAACCTTATATGGTTCTACTTAGCACTTTTATGTCTAAGAGTGAACCTACTCCAAGCATGCAGGAAGTACTGCTCATCGTTCTAATTAACTGATTCAGCACACCGAAAATTATTATTTTAATAACAGAGGTGGAAAGTAATTAATTACATTTACTCGTGTTTCTGTAATTGAGTAATTTAAAAAAAAAAAAATTAATTTTAGTTTTTAAAAAATGTTGCCCTGAATTTAAGGTGAGCTGGCACTAATTTTAAGGTCCCTGAGTGAGAAAGGTAAAGCATTTGTGACCTTTGACCCGTTTTGACTGATACGTTGTGTGTTTACACATTTTATTTTGTCAGCATTTTAATTCGTTTTTAATGAAAAACCAAAAGAATGTGATAGTTGTGTCCCCTTGTCCTTTTTTTGCACGAGAAAGAACCCCAACCTTGTTGAAAAAGTGACCGAGCCGAGTTGTGCTGGAACCGTATCGTGGAAAAGCACTATTCGTCACCATCCATCTTACATCCAGAAGACTTTGAAGTGATAGTAGTAATTTTTTCTTATGAAAGGTGCAATATAAATAAAGATTAAGTGATATTGATGTGTTTTGTGTGTATTTTCAGAATTCATTGTAACGGTCACTCGTGCATCGAGTTTTAAACAATAGTAAAAGACCGTGCCTTTAACTCACTTGTTGCTTTCGTTACTTTTCAGCTGAGTTGCACAGTTAAACGCATCTTCACTACATCTTAATTGACAGGTATGTAAACACCGAGCAATTTGCTATAATCAGGTTCCGTGGTGAGAGGTGTGGGTGCTGTAATTAGTCCACGGGAAACACAGACACTTGTTACCCTGAGTTGTGTAAGTTAAAAAGCACTTGGTGATTTCTGGAGAACGTTCACACACCGCTCCGTTTAAATCACCCGACTTGAAGAGACGATGGAAATTTTTTAAAGTGCCTAAAACATGTTTTACATCTTTCTGGTGCGCGATTCCAAACCACGAGACCTGAGTGTTCAGTGAATGCAGCGTTTAAAACCGCGTTACTCTTGGTTTTCATTAAGGACTTCTGTCTGTGGGAGTTTGTTCATAATAAAAGTGTTTACCGTTTAAAGTGGTTAGACTACGCGGAGTAATGGAGTCGGGGGGGGGGGGGGGGTTACTGGCTTTGGTTCTCAGCAGAGTGGGTGGATATTTAGATCAGATGACAAATATTAGTATTTTACTAAAATATATAGGGATTTAACAGTTAATCAGATAATAATCAAGTTAAACATTTGATTGACAACTTTTGAACTTTCTGATTCCAGTTTCTTTGATGGACGACACTTAGTAACTGACATAAAACACATGACAGCGTCTTTCAACTCGAAGGTTGTGGGTTCACGGCTGTGAATCATCAGGGATGTGTGGTATGACTGTGTGTGTGTGAGTGAATGAATGGGTAAAAAAAAACCTGAATGAATGAATGAATGACAAAGACAAGAAAAGCGCTATATAAATACAGACCGTTCACCATCCTCAAGGAAACAAGTGGTTGAATCGGCCTGGTTAAGAAAAGGTGTAACGGAAAAGAAACGCGAGGTAAGTGACCTATGTGATGAACATGAAAAATAATACACAGATTGAATAATAATGGAAATAAATGTTGCTTGGCTAAGAAGAAGAAGAAGAATAAGGAAAAATAAATGCAGGTAAAGAAATATTGAGTTGATAACATAAAGCCATGAATAATCTTAACAAAATGTCACATATATTAGCCTTTTGTACAAAAACTCACTGCAAAACTATGCAGTCTTTAAAGGCGCCATATGTAAGAATGTGGCCAAAAATGGTCACTGCACTCAAATTGAAAATACCGAGGTCATATAGGTTTCGTTTTCTCCGCCATTGTAGTTTAGGCGTAACTGGAACCATAAGTGTTACCAAGAACCCTTGAAAAACAAATGGTTCCAGGTAGAACATCAGCCCTTGTAGAAGAACACTTTTGGAACCCTTATTTCTAAGAGTGTATACACTCTTAGAAATAAAAATGCTGAGTAGAACCTTATAAGGTTCTTCGGCTTGTCCTCATAGGAGAACCCTTTTTGGCTCCAGGTAGAATCTTTTTATAAAGGTTCCTCCTGGAACCCTTTTGAATGGTTCCACCAAGAACCCTTTTAAAACCCTTTATTCAGTAAAGGAGTTTTAAAGGGTTCTCTGGATCAAAATGGTTCTTACCGGAACCATTAGTGTTACCAAGATCCCTTGAAAAACTCTTTCTTCGGGGAAAGGGTTTTTCAGAAGCAAATGGTTCCAGGTAGAACCTCAGCCCTTGTAGAAGGACCCTTTTGGAACCCTTATTTCTAAGAGTGTAGCGTTGCAGAGCATTTGATCATTCTAGGATGCAGATATCTAGACAAAGATAGAACCCCCTTTCTTTTTAAGTTAGATGTGGATTCAAACTTCTACCACTTTATCCTCGTACGTCAGTGTTCTCAAACATATATATTTTTAATTTTAATTCTAAAGTAATAGTAGAATATTTGAGTTGTCTCCAGCAAGATTCAGTGCTCGAACATTCCCCCCAAAAAAACATATTCTTTAGTAACATTGACCCCCACGACGAGGTCAGCCACACAAGACGTGCGTTCTTTTGAGAAACGGCAATTAACCAAATAAACGAATAACCCGATACACGAGTGAGACATTTGCATTAGAGATGCTGATCAAGCCACAAAAGGGAAGAGAGGACGATGAAGAGAGGAGGATGAGCGTGGAAATGTGGAGCTGAAAGACTATAGAGTGTAGAGACTGAATGGAGATACAGGGAGTGGAGGTGTGGAGGAGGAGGAGGAGGAGGAGGAGGGGGGGGGGGGCAACAAGATGGAGAGAGACTGCCTGCACATACTGTCAAGGCAGTTAATATAAGGTGTGGAGATAAGGCCCCACAGACAAACATTGACCAAATCAGGCATTTCAGCAGCACAGCCCCAACTGTCAGTCAGCCTGAGAGACAGACCGACAATCAGCACTCTACCTCTGATAAGGGCTCTACTGGGCGCGTGCAGGAAATAGCCAATCTGCGGCAAGCCCTGGCAAAAAAAAAGGAGGGTGATGGCGGGAGGGGGAGAAGGAGGAAGAGGACGGTGTGTGTGTGTGTGTGTGTGTGTGTGTGTGTGTGTGTGAGTGACGGGGTTAGAGGAGGGAGTGAATGTAGAGAGACAACAAGTGAGGGTGGGGGGGGAAAGTGGCCCATAAATTTTGTGAGAAATGTGGACCAAGGGTTTACAGGAAGGGATAATACCAGAGTGAAAGTGGGGGTGGGGGGGGGGGGGGATGATATTCCTCTACACCCCAGCCGCGCACACTTGCAGAGAAAGAAATTCAGGCGGGAATATAAGTGACGGGGGTAAAGAAAAAAAAAAAAAGGGTGTGATATCAGCTCTTAAAATAGTGTCTCTCCCCAGTTTTTTGTCACCTGGGAACAGCTTGTGCAGACAGAGTGTGAGAACTTGGTTTAGACCAACACCTTACATTAATGATTTGCCAACAGCTCCGACTAGCTCGTTCTTCAACGCGCCGTTTCGCCTTGCCTTCGCGCACAATGGCATCATTTCATCGTCTCTATTGATTAATGGTGCATATAGTGTGTACACGCCGTGCGGGGCCGCAAAATTCACATCTGAGTGAAGGATAACGCTCCCTATTTAATGGAAGTGCGCGTGTGTGTGTGTGTGTGTGTGTGTGTGTGTGTGTGTGTGTGTGTGTGTGTGTGTGTGTGTGTGTGTGTGTGTGTGTGTGTGTGTGTGTGTGTGTGTGTGCGTGTGTGTAGCTATGAAATTCCCTCATAACAAAATAAACACATCCATAGAGCTTGGACTATGGGTAACCCAAGGTAGCGGAAAAGGGCCCGCACCGCTTTGGTAGCTTGGATCCACACTGGCCCCTGTAGGTCACAACCGGGAAGTGCAGGTCTAGGCAGCAAAGTTTGGAGGAAAATAAATTGCCCCCGCCGTTTACCTTTGTCAAACACAATTTTTTTGGTTTTCCGACAGCTGGCGGAGAGTATTTACTTGAAGGAGTGGAGTCAACGAGCGATTCCTTGATCGTGAACCAAAATGCCATCACCATGACCACTTGATAACAGTGGGAATTGTTAAAACAAGCTAATCACGTTTGGGTTTGCATGCAGCGATGGGGCGAAGGGGGGGCGCAGAGAGTCAGGCGAGGGTGGCAGGGATGATGGTGGTGGTGATGGAGAATGGGATGGGACACGGATGGAGGAGGGTGGTGGTATATACTGTATATGTGTGTGTGTGTGAGAGAGAGAGAAAGGGTTAAGTTCCCTCCCCTGGTTGCATGCTGCTTTCCCTTGCTCTGTCAAGCCCCATTAAACCTGCTACACCACAGCAATATGGTGCCATCAATTACAGGCACGCCGCCATCAATGCAGAGCACAGAGGAGAGGCAGGAACATATAAACAGGACAAACGGCCACATAAAAGACCTGCAGCTACATAAAGCCCTGCAGCCTGCCTGCTACACACACACACACACACTCACACAAACACTCTCACACACACTCACACCTCTGCCAGTCTATGCATCACCTCGAGGTACGCCATATTTGTCAATGAGTCGATGCGTCGTCTCAAATGCACACAAATCAACATATATATATATACAGAATGCACACAGTTCGCGTTCAATTGATGAGACCATTGATTCAGATTGGTGAAAAACAGACTTGGGCAACAACCCTTTTTAATTGCATTGTGTGCTTCTACTGCCCCCATGTGACACGAGTGGAGTGGAGCAGTTCAGTTCAAGGGAAGTGCAAGGATCAAACCCCCTCATATACAAACACCACAACCACGGACATGTTCAGCTGACAGTTACCACACACCACGGCTTATTGAAAAAGTAAACGATGGCAAACGATCGCTTGTCCCGCACCGGCCGGCTATGGACAAAAGAGCGTAAAAAATAAAAAATAAAATATTACGCAACAATGATGTAAGTAATCCATAAAATGGGCCTAAACTAAAATAATACAATGGTTTTTCATAATTTTTATAGCTCTGTTAACAAAGAAAATACTTCATTTGTAGCTTACTCGTTTCGCTGCTTTCGACGCCATCTTTGTTCTGTCAAAACACGCAATGCATTCTGGGTAGCCCTTGCCACCCAAGGGTGGTCTCGGAAAATCTCAAGATATCGAGGGCGATACAGCCCTTAAACTTAATATTTCTGAGAATCGATCGGGACAGCACTTGCACTAGAGGGAGCGCGCATTTTTGAGATTGAGGGTTAAAGGTGCATTATGTAATAAATCTAAAGCAACTGGCCATAAAATCCTCCTAATATGTCACAGAGACTCAGGAATAATGTTCATATAACAAACTGAACTCACCAACAACAAATATTTGCATTAAAAAAATATATTTTGCAGACTGCAAAATCACGTTTATGTTTTGAAATCATGTTTTGGCATGTGGCGCCACCTACCGCCGTCTACCAATCATTGCAGTAAGTAGAGTCTCAGCTGCTGAGCATCCACGGGTTGCCAGTTACGTCAGAAAACCAAACCTAAAAGACCTCGGTGTTTTGAATTTGAGCGTAGTGACCGTTTTTGACCACATTCTTACATATGGCACCTTTTAATTTGTAGCTTACTCGTTTTGCTGCTTTCGGCGCCATCTTTGTTCTGTCAAAACACGCAATGCTTTCTGGGTATCGATACAGGCCTTAAACTTGCCCCTCAACTTAATTTTTCTGAGAATTGGGACAGCACTTTTTGAGATTGAGGGTTAAGCAAGGAATTGGAATTCACCCCAAGTATCCTTTCTGCTTGACCACGGGCGCTAATATTAGTAGTGCTTCAAAGTACAGCAACTGTATAACTACTTCTCACTCGTGAAACTAGTCTCACTCTCAGAATTATGGAACAGTTAAACAACAAAAAAAAGAAAAAAGCGATAAAGACCCTGACAGTAAGAGTCAGATCGATGGCCGTGAACATTCTTCAAAGTGACACCTTACAAATCTATGACTCCATCGCGCGCCAACAGCAACCTGCCTCCGTCAAGGTTCTCAGCGTAATATCAGCCATTCAAGAACAGAGACGGCGCAGAATGGATACGGTGACGGCAACTCTCATTCAACACCAAAGAGGGAAAGAGATGACCCTGCACTGATAAAAAAACACACAAAAAAACAGAGCCTCAAGCTGTTTGTGGTGTCTTCAAAGACTGTTGTCCAATAATAACTGGATTAAGATTAAATTCCTGAAAATTTCATCCAAATCCGTCCGTGACTTTTCGAGAACAGACAGAAAAGAACAGACAGACAAACAGACAATCAATCAAATTTTATTTATATAGCCCACAGTTTACAAAACACAGTTTGTGTCACATGACTTCACAGGGTTTGTAACATCCTCTGTCCTTAGACCCTCGACCAGGGTAAGGAAAAACTACCAGGGAAAAAAAAAACTTTAAAATAGGTAGAAACCTTAGGGAGAAAAAATCAGTTAGATATGTGCTACATGTACACTGTAAAAAAAAAAAAACTCAACATTTCAAGGCAACTTGCTGCAATCAATTTTTGAGTTTACACTGTAAAAAAAAAAAAGGTTGAGAAAATTAAAAAATTTCAAGGCAACTTGATGCAATCATTTTTTTAATGTTTACAGCCCAGCAAAAGATCTTGAGTTTTTAAAAAAGTTCCATCAACTAATATTATTTTGTTAGACAAACTTCTGAGAGTTGTTCCAATTCAAAATTCGAAATTCAAAATTCGAAATTCAAAATTCAAAATTCAAAATTCAAAATTCAAAATTCAAAATTCAAAATTCAAAATTAAATTTTTAAATAATTTTTTTACATTATCTGAACAAGATTAGTTAGCCAAATTGTTTTAAAAGAGAATTTTGAGTTGGCACAACTCTAACTTAGAAGTTTGTCTAACAAAATAATATTAGTTGATGGAACTTTTTTTTAACTCAAAGCAAGGTGCCTTGAAATTTTGAGTTTTCTCAACTTTTTTTTTTTATAGTGTAGTTTTATGGGCTACATGTCATGGGGGGGGAGGACATCGTCATTGGGAGCTGGTTCCACAGGAGAGGAGGAGCCTGGTGACCTGTAATTATTTGATAAAGATAAAACGTGCGACTTAAGATGAAAAATGTTTCGTAAAAATGACGTGATGCCACAGCGGTTAGCACTGTTAGCTCTCGCCTTTGCAGCAAGAAGACTCAGGTTGGAGAGAAGGGCCTTTCTGCATGGATTTTGCATGTTCTCCCCGTCTGTGCGTGGGGTTTTCTCCAGTTTCCTCCCACAGTCCAAATACATGCAGATTTGCAGGTTGGATTAGGTAAATTAGACACTCTAAATTGACTCTAGGTGAGTGTGAGAGTGAATGTTTGGGACGTGCGATGCCAAATGATAAACCCGTGCAGCTCTAGCGCGATCATCGCTCGATGCCTATTCCCCCATTTTCTTTCTGTGAATCAAAACATTTTCTAGTCCTTACATTTACTTTAAGTGTCAGTGGAAACACTTGAAGAACCTGAAAAACCGATTCACAAAAAGCTGATCGTCTTTTGATTTTATTTAAGATTAACCGTGATATAAAAGCACACGGACGCACAAGGAATTCAAATTCATTTTTTTTTTATTTCTCGGTAAAAAAAAAAAACATTTTGCAGGTTTGTTGTATGTTACAAGGCAACGAGACTTCACAGTGAATAGAGCAACTGCAAGGACTTCCTTACACCGTGTCAGTCGTTTAAAGGATAGGTTTCTTTTCTTTTTTTTACCCAACTTTCAAAAAGAAAAAAAAATCTTTTAACACCACATATATCCAGTCATACACAAGGTTTTCCTTTTATTTTCTCAGGTATTCAGATCTTTTTCACCGTCTATTAAACACACGTTTCATTGGAACTATGTTGAACCAAAAATTTGCGGATGACATGGATCAAAAAATTTTTTTTTCTTGGGTACCATTTTGTAACCTTTTTTAAAACGTTATATTTCGACAATATACAGATACAGATCCAACAGAGTCAAATTTATTTTCTTTCTTTTTTTAAATTCAGGGGGAACCGACCTTAAAACAGGCTACACGTGAAGATAAATTATACACAAAGTTGAGTTTCTATTTACAAATGGCCTCGAAATGACCAGAGTCTTATGTGGAGTTTTTCTGTGAGGAAGAACTACTGCTGCCAGAACTCTTGGTCTTCTGCCCCCTGGTGGCACTGGGCTGCCGCTGCACTCGCTGACTGGAGGCCTCCCTAGTTTTCTCAGTGTGGCTCGCTCCTGCTTTACTGCGCACTGTGGTCAAAGAGGGGGAGAAAAAAAAAACACACACACAAGGGGATGAAGGTGGGAGTGAATTTGAAGGTTTCACACATTTCAAGCAACACAGCACTTCCAAAAATGTAAATGCGGGACGATGAGGACTAAAGTGAGTGATTTAAAACAATAAAACATAAAAGAATGGTTTCAGCTTCCTTGACCTTCTCTTTTCTGCACTTGAACAAAGCATGAGCCGTGAAGTGACCAGAAAGACTTTTTATCAGTTTCTCTATGGCCAATTCCATTTTTTTTAGAAATCAGGGCAGTCAATAGCTGATAAATGATGCAGATTTTTTTTCCTTCATTAGATAAAATATAACAGTTTATTCCAATAATAACAGATTGCATGACTTCAGTAACTATAACACTAGTAGTTTGTCTCTCCAATCTACATGTTTATGTCTGCACTGCAGTGCAACTATATACAGTATTTTCATAAAACACAATACATGAATCTATCTCTAAAGCATCTATCTATAAAGCAAGTTGCGTCTGTTTGTCTGTCTGTGACGGGCATATCTCACTGACCGTTAGTCAGATTGCCCTAAGATTTTGGATATGGGTTGAGCCTGGCCAGATGGTGTGCATCCTTGATTTTCACATTTTTGGGAGGAATTTATATTTTCACGGATTTATCACACTACACCAGGCAGGCAGTGGCTCATCAGCAGCAGCTGCGCTGTCTGGAGCGGGGAGGTGGGAGTGAAGAGGCTGCCCTCACAGTGGGTGAAACATTTTCACACGATTCAACGCAGAACATGGTGTTATACTGAAACGACGAAGTCGGTGTCATATTTACGCGTATTACGCGAGCACATATTTATTTAGCATTAGCGTGCTACTATTTTGCGGCCAACTTGGCGAACCTGTTTCCAAAGGTAAGCTAGCGAGGCTACGATTATTATTAGCGTAGGGCTAACATGATACAAACACTGTGCAACCTCATTAGGCACAACGCTAGTGTTTGAATTTTCGATTAGCATTCGCGTAACTAGCTGTTGTGACTGTCAGCCACGCCAGTGGTTTATATTAAGTTAGCCTTTACGTTCCTTATCATGCATTACCATAACTGAAAAATCTTCTTCAGCTCCTACTATAGGAATACATACTTCCTGTGGACACTTACATGAAACAGGTCATCAAAAATTGGAACTATAACTTTAGGAAGTTTCTGAGAACCAAAATGCATAATTTATAACAACTAGCTGATGAATAAATAATATTCAGCCAATGCTGTTTATTAATAAATGACTAATAAAATCCTTACTGCAGTATAACCAGTCCTTACTGACAGGAAGTAGGGGAATTTCCGCACGTTTTACAGTTCCTTAACTTAGGTATACGTTTGTTTTTAATGAAGTTAAGACGTTTTTTTGTGACGTGAGATGATTCGTTTCAAATCATAGTTTCTCTATGACACCCCAGGCAACTGTATTTGTTGAGAACTATACTAAACTAAGGGGAAAAGGTGTTTGCAATACAAATCGCATACTACAGCTTTAAATTTTATATGCAATAAAAGAACCAATGTGCATGTAATTCTATATTCCTTAATTTGTATGTGTATTTAGTGTGAGGTAAAACAACAGCATCCCATCAGGGACATAATCGTGAGAATTTATAAATCAATTCTGAACCATAGGAAGCGCAATTCCTGACTAATTTATACAAAAATCACATGTGCAGTAAAGAAAAGTCCAGGTTCTATCGTTCTAGTCCAAACTCATGCATTTATACATTCACACAAACGCATGCACGTGTACACACACACTGAAGATTTGACACAACCCTGCCTCTTACCACAAGCAAACCCATATTTATTAAACTTCATAAAACTATATTAAAAAAAAAAATCTTTATAAAACTTAAAACAAGCAGGCGGACAGATGGATTTAAGGGACACAGCATAAAAGGGACCTTGAGAGTGAGGAGAACTAGAGTCTTGGGGGCCGTAAACCACAATCTTAGTGTTGACCCTAGTGGCTCTGGGCCCAGACGCTGAGGGAGGAGCTGCAGGAAGTTTTGGGCTCTTTCCAGAGACCAAAGAGTCCTCATCTTCAGGAGTCAAGGTGGACAGAAAAAAGAAAAGAAAAGAACAAAATAGAAAATAGAATTCACAGGGGACAGGAAGGAAATTAGAAAGCAAAGTGATGTGCACACAGTGGAGTTTATATTGACCTTCAGTTCACTGCCATTAAATAGCTCAGTATGAGGTGAAGTGAAGAGAAGTTAGTGAGCGGGTTTAGACGACGACGACGAGTACAAGAGAAGTTCTGCTACAGTTTGTGCAATAGCTAAGAGGAGGAATGTGAACACGTCGCATGCTTTAAGACCCAGTGCTCAATATAAACAGTAACAAGAGGGACTCTGTAAAGCACTATACAGAGGTCCAAAGAAATAATCAAAAATACAATCTCCTGTGAGCCATCAGTTAGTCCTGGAATGACTGATAGATACTACTAATCTACATGTGTCAAGTGTTTAGCGTGATCAACTCTATAAAATGCACCATATGGTAAATTAGGAGCTGTTTTGGACAAAGCCTTTTGCTGCTGCATTCGTGAAAATATGAGTAGAACACAAAGAAGAGAAAACCTCCCTTTGAGTCCGACTTGGTGGACGTATTATTCCTGAGAACAGCAGGTTTCATTCAGTGAGCATTGGAAGTATTGGAATTTATTTTGATGCAACTACAAGTGAAGGGGAGTGGGCAGCCGTTTCAATAACAGTGATTTTGTCTAAGTACGGTTATTTTCACAGGCTTTCACTGCTGAGGAAAAGCAAAGTTGTCATTAATCGCCATTTATTTGACCTGCGCAAGACAGATGATACTGTTCTATGCAGTTTTGTTTAGTTGCTATTGCTGTTATTAGTTCCATCAGCGCTTTCCCTGAGAGAAGACGACGCATAACAACTAAGGCTTTAGGTGGATCATGTGACATGTTCACCCTGTTTTTTTGTAAATAAACACAACGGTCTTTACAGGCGTTCACATTCACTCTGTGGTAAATAATAATAATCGTAATAATGATAAACTCTCAAAATGGCAAGAGAGATACGAGTTTTTTCCATCATGTTTTTTGACCTTCCTGACTCGGAGTTATAATCGTAGTGAGTTCTCACTGCCATACATTCCTCAGACACTGACCTCTGGTCTCTGCAGGTGCTGCGGTGATGCCAACTGAAGCTGAATCTCCTCCACCACAACTATCGGACACTCGCTGACCCGCGCACATCGACTTCAGTGTCTGGAAAACAGCCTGGGGAGCCACGTTCATCTTCAGCAGGTCCACGATGATCCTGAGCGTGAGCAGAAGAAAACACGCAAGGTCTTGTTTATTCCTCTACATCAGGGGTCTTATGAGTTTAGAGCTGAAACAATTAACCAATTAATTGATTATTAATTGATTAGTAAATTAATCCTCAAACTATTTTGATAATCAATTAATCGGTTTGAAGCTTTTTTCAAGATTAAAACAAGATTTCTGATTGTTTTAGCTTCTTAAATGTGAACATTTTCTTTGTTTCTTTGCTCCACATAACAAAGAAATCCTTAAAACTGAATCGTTTTGGTTTGTGGACAAAACAAGACGTTGGAGAACATCGTCATTTCCAGATTTGACAAACACTGATCAACGTATTTTAACATTTTTTGGACAAAACGATTAATCGAGGAAATAATCGACAGATTAATCGGTTACGAAAATAATCATTAGATGCAGCTCTAAATGAGTTATGTCTGAATGTTTTTCATTACTATGTTATGTTACTATGTTAACTATGTCAAAAATACATTTATATTGTCAACTTTATTTCTGTTCCATATCAAAACAATGTGAAATTGTGTGAAATATCATCAGAAATATTATTATTTCTCAAAAAATGTGCCTTTTTTTGACTTCGCGGGCCCATTACTGACCACACTAGACACTCAGTGGCCCTGAGGTCATTTGAGTCTGAGCCCCCTGCTCTACAAAGACCACATCCACTCACAGCCACTTTATTTTAGCAGTTATTAGAACACTTACTTGAAGACCTCCTGGTCAATGTTGATTCCTGCAGCCTGAGTTAACTCAAACAGCTCTGCTTCTTCAGCAGTCAGGACCTTTTTCTTCTTAATCGCATATTTCTGCACATTGGAGGTGACCACCAGAGCAGGTGAGTCTGGAGCAGTGGGCAGTGTTTGTTGTTGAGACATCGGTTATTGGATGGATAGGCAGCCTGAGAACATGGTTGGGGGAGCATAAGAACAAAAGGTAATATAGGTAAGATAGCAAAAGGTAATATAAAAGAAAGACTTATACAGGAAAATAAACAACAAAACTGTTAACGTTAAAAACAATGAGCTGTCCACCCCACAGTATCAACGTTGTGACGTTCCTTTCAAATGTTATTAAACATATACACAACAGAACGGAAACACGTTTACAAAGAATACTGCGTCATAAAGTCAGAACATTACAAGAAATAAAGAACACACCTGCTTTCAAACTACCGATGTTTTGCTTCCACTTTTCAGTTTGAGCCACAGGAGTCGCGCTAATTATACGTCATCAAGACACGTTCCTCATTCTCTCTTTTGAGCAAAACAGCGTAATGGCGCGTTGGCGCCATCGACTGGTAAGGAGTGAGAACTACAAATATAAATGGACAGTTATAGTAATGGAAAGCGTGTATTGTCATCGGACAAGGCAGTCAGACCTGGAATAAAGCCGTGCTGTATTGTAATATTGTAATATTGTAGTATTGGAATGATTGGGCATATTCTTAAAGACGTGTATCGCTTATTTAGTGTCTAGCTGTAGCTAACGTAATAAGTTGTTAGAAATCCAGTCTATTTTTGACCAAGAACATGTCCAAAACTGTATTCGGCATCAATTATACGTATACAATTATTCAATATAGAGCGTATTTTCATAGAAAATGAATTAAAAGTATGAAATCATTTGATAATTTTTATGAGTTATGTCATGATTTAAGTTTTTGACTTAGCTAAAAGCAAGCGGTTGACGGCCTTTCATGTTGCTTGCTAGCACGACCCGGTTGCATTGCGCATGGAACGCACGAATAGCCTCAAGTTTCACGCTAGCTTTCTCTCACAGTACATATATAATGTCGTAATATATGAGTATACATATGAGCGATACAGTGAAACTCATTGTATCTCCGCCTAAGTAGCATACCGTATGCTAACGGAGCGAAACCGGAAGTTGTTGAGGAGGGTGGGGGGGATTGTGCTCTCGCACCTGCTCGGTGCTCTTCTGCGCTGTCGTCCAAGAATGGCCGCCGCTGCCGCAGGAATAAACAAGCAGGGCGCTGTAGCGACGATGGAGCACTGCATCCGACACGGGAGGGGATCGAATGGAAACACGGTGAAGGTCGTGAGGCTTATTAAAACCGACAGCTAGATAATATTTGCAATGCTGATGTTTGTTTTGTTTTTGGGTCTGCCGCCGTCGTGGCTTCTGATTTTTTGTTGAACGCTGCTGCGTTGGCGTAGGTGGCGGTAGAAGCTAGCATCTCATCCCTCTTCTGTTAGGCTAATGTGCATTCATGAATTGTGTCATGTACGTCACTGCTCGCATAATTTCCTTGTGAATTTAGCTGCATTTATGCGATGCAAACACTTAAGTGCTGATAGTGATCCTGCAAAAGCCGGAGCTGGACGCTTAGCACAGTCGTTAGCCTAGTTGGCGTCTGCACAAACTGTGCAGTTTCACTGCAGCTCTTTAATAGCAACGTGATCGGTTTACATACGAGTCCGGACGTGCTCCACTTACAATAGTGACATAGATTTTTTTTTTAAAGGTCACGACTGTTAACGTCTGCTGCGTTTAATCGTCAGCTGTAAAGCACCCAAACAAAGCTTATACTGACTTGTGTTTACACTAATCTGACAGTTGACCTTATTCTGAGTGAAGCATCCGTTTGAGGTTTAGAGATGATAACAGCAAATTCAGTTCATGTTTGTGTATATATATATATATTATACAAAGCATATATAATTTTTGACAATTGTTTGCATTATTGGATTAGTCCAAATGTACCAAAATATTATAGCAGAAAGAGGTGTTTACATGGCATTGTCAGATCATTGCAGATTGGAGAGACAAAGCTTCACTGATTTCTAAAGATTGGCACTGGACATAGAATAACCCACTGCTGTGAAATCTCCAATTTGTTGTTATAATCTGATTTGGTAATCGGTGTATTACCAAGTGTGACTCTAGTTGGGTTAAGATGACTGGGAAAATGCTGTTTCCATGGCAGTGTTTTATTCAGATTATTGTCTCCGATCGGTTGATAATGTGGGTTTTTAATAAACACGGTGTTTTTTTTTCTGCACTTGTGCTCATTCGCAGGTGCTGGAGTGCGGTGTGTGCGAGGACGTTTTCTCTCTGCAGGGGGACAAGGTCCCTCGCCTTCTGCTCTGCGGCCACACCGTGTGTCACGACTGTCTCACCCGTCTGCCTCTCCACGGCCGAGCGGTCCGATGCCCTTTCGACAGACAGGTCACCGAGCTGGGTGAGTGAGAGAGAGTGTGTTTTCACTGTCACTGTAGAGCAGGGGTGTCAAACTCATTTCCACTGAGGGCCACATCAGCATAATGGTTATCCTCAAAGGGCCAGATGTAACTGTCATACAGAATAAATGTAACTAAATGTAACCAAAGATAATGTAAAATAAACGTAACTACTCTGCAACATATTGCTAAATAACTTTCTGTATTTATTACTTATTCAATTTCACTCGTCACATGATGCATATACAATGATACACTGCGATCTAGTGGTGGTGCCGTCACTTTGCGGGTAACGCATTCGCCGTGCACTGTGGGAAATGTAGTTTATGGTCAACGCACGCCTTAAAGCAGCATAGACCTATTTTAACACAGACTTTTAAGACTAATTAATCACTCGCAGGCCACATAAAATGACGTGGCGGGCCACATCTGGCCCCCGGGCCTTGAGTTTGACACGTGCTGCCTGTAGTGTCAAGGAAAGGACTGCTTTACTGTGTATAGTGCCTTGAGATAATGTAGGTTGTGAACTGGAACTGGATCATCAAGTTATAAATGCAGTGATGCATACAGAAAAACAGGAAGTAAAATGCTTCAGTAAAGAACTCCATGCTGAGAAATGTCCATAGAATGTTTAATGTCTATAGAAAATCATCTTATAAAGTCCCCGGTGCTTACCGTACTCCTGACACAGCAGCACACGAGAGGCCCAGACAGTAGATATCATGAAAAATGCTTGAAATAACAACTGCATTTCTTTATCTGACTGAATAGTTTGAATAAATGAAGGAACCTAAAATGAAAACTGCTCCTCCTGGGGCCTTGTTTGCCCACACACAGTTCAGTATATTGAACAGGTACTGCAGTAGCTCATAGAAATATTTTTCGGTGGTGGAAAAAGCCTCAAAATGGACATTGAAAGTGCTTGAAATGGCTTTTTTTTCCACATGTTTAGGTGACTCTGGTGTTTGGGGTCTGAAGAAGAACTTTGCTCTGCTGGAACTCCTGGAGCGACTTCAGAATGGAGCCTCCAACCAGTCAGGAATGGCGGAGGGTGCTCTCAAAGGAATGGGAGAAGTAAGGACTGGTTATTCGAAAAGCTTTGCGTTTGACCTTCACTCTCTCATTCCACAATTCTTCTCCTCAACTACAGTGTGTCATACGGTGCGACGAGGACGAGAGCCACACGGCGTCCATGTACTGCACCGTGTGCGCCACCCACCTGTGCGCCGAGTGCTCCCAGCTCACCCACTCCACCCGCACGCTGGCCAAACACCGCCGGGTGCCGCTGGCTGACAAGCCTCACGAGAAGACCCTGTGTCCGCAGCATCAGGTCCACGCCATCGAGTTCGTCTGCCTGGAGGAGGTGTGTCAGTCTGGGCCTCTCATGTGCTGCGTGTGCAAGGAGTACGGCAAGCACCAGGGACACAAGGTACGTCATAACATGCTGTTCCTTCATAAAACCATCAGTGTATAGCCTTTTAACACATATATTTATTAATATATTCTCCCTGGTTGGCTGCAAACTTCATTTGTCAAACCGATATCTTTTGAAAATTATACTTGTGATGATACCAAATTATATTAGGTCTTAACGAAATGGCAGTAAAAAATAGTCATACATGTTATACTATACACATATCACCTCCTGTCGTAATCAAGTATTGTTTTTGGTGGCTCTGTGTGTGTGTTTGTTTGTTTGTGCTTCCACACTTGCACTTGCCAACATGACCAACAGAGGCCGCCAGAGGCTTGTTGCGTGAACGGGGTGAAAGTCTGCCATCTCTGATTGCCTTGTTTATATTACAAATTGGGTGTACGATGGTTTGTCATCTTTAATAAAGTGGATCCCTATGTCAAATTGTTTTGAAAAGACTTTACATTACATTTAAGCGTTGAGCAGACGCTTTTATCCAAAGCAATTTACAAGAGAGGAATAAGCTACATAGAAGTAGTCTTGGAAAGAACTCCACTAGATGGGAACAGTGGACAGAAAACGCCTGAAGATAGACAGGGTAACCCTGTTCCGGTAGCGCTCGCTAGGTCATTCCACCAGCATGGAACGACACATGAAAAGACTTGAATCGAGTACCTTCAACTTCGTTTTTTTTTTTTCAGCACGCTGTTCTTGAGACCGAAGCTAATCAGATCCGTGCCTCCATTTTGGACATGGCCCACTGCATCCGCACCTTCACAGACGAGGTGTCCGAGTACTCGAGGAAGCTGGTGGGCATCGTGCAGCAGATAGAGGGCGGAGAGCAAATAGTCGAGGATGAAGTCGGCATGGCACACACAGAACACGTAAGAAACAACCGAGGGCCACTCCTTTCCATAAAAAAACTGACCTGAATGATCGTGCTTCTTTTTCACAACAACAACAACAACATCGTCTCTTCACCAGGTCCCTGGCACGGCAGAGAGCGCACGCTCCTGCGTTCGAGCTTACTTCGCCGACCTCCACGAGACTCTGTGTCGGCAGGAGGAGATGGCGCTGAGCGTGGTGGACGCTCACGTCAGGGAGAGGCTGATCTGGCTCAGGCAGCAGCAGGAGGACATGACCATTCTGCTGTCTCAGGTGTCCACCGCCTGTCTGCACTGTGAGAAAACACTTCAGCAGGTAGGAAGTGTGATGAGCGCCATGGGCTTTTTGTTTGTATATTTGAGATGTGCTGATATTGTTACCAGTATCAGCTTAAAATGCAGGATCACAGGCATCTGCAAGTAAGTGAATCGATACACCTCGCTACGATACGGTTATCTTGCAGTTCCACTAGTGATAGTACATGTTACCAAGTACTTTTACTGATTGGTCAGAGTGTCGTCACAGGAAGAGGCATGAGCGCGATGTCCGACACAAGAATCAAGCCGAACGATGCCGAGCTGTAGATCAGTCAAAAAGACTTAAAAATCTTAAAAACATGGGTTAATCTCCAACATTTACCAAGGAAATGTATAAAAATCTCATAATTTAACAGAGGAGTCATTTGCACAATGCAAATGTTTTCATTTCCGATTAGCATTAGCGTAGCTAGCTGTTTTGTGACTGTCAGCCACTGGCTAGCTACGCTAATACTAATCCAAAATGAAAACATTTGCGTTGTGCCTAATCAGGTTGCACAGTGTTTCTATTATGTTAGCCCTACACTAATGCTAATCGTAGCCTCGGTAGCTTACCTTTGGAAACTTGGAGGTTTGCCAAGTTAGCCGCAAAGTAGTAGCATGCTAAAAAAAAAAATGTGCTTGGGTACTGGTGAATGGACACCGACTTTGTTGTTTCAGTATAACACCATGTTCTGCGGTGAACCGTGTGAAAATGTCTCACCCACCGTGAGAACAGCCTCTTCACTCCCACCTCCCCGCACCAGATAGCACAGCTGCTGCTGATGAGCCGCTGCCTGCCTGGTGTAGCGTGATAAATCAGTGAAAAATAAAATTTGAAAATCAAGGATGCACACCATCGGGCCATGCTCAACCCATATCCAAAGTCTTAGGGTGACACTGACCCCAGTTTCACTCCAGTACTGGATTAGTCCTGACGTTTGCTCCGTTTTCTGATGCAGGACGACTGCAGAGTTGTGCTGGCGAAGCAGGAGATCAACTGTTTGCTGGAGACGCTGCAGAAGCAGCAGCACCAGTTCACTGAGCTGGCAGATCACATTCAGCTGGATGCAGGCATCCCTGTCACCTTCACTAAGGTACACACTGGTTTATCCCCCCCTGCCAACAGCTAAGAAAATAACGTAAACAGTGCCCGGTCAAAATGTGGTTTTATTTTCAGGACAACCGCGTTCACATTGGCCCCAAGATGGAGATACGTGTTGTGACCCTCGGGCTTGATGGAGCAGGGAAAACCACCATCCTCTTCAAGCTCAAACAGGACGAGTTCATGCAGCCCATCCCGACTATTGGTGAGTGCATTTGCAGCATAATACAGTCATATTGTCAAGATGATTCAAATCTCCTCCACATTGTCAAAAATAAACCCTTTTTTTCTCTCTCTCTGTGTTCAAGGTTTCAATGTGGAGACGGTTGAATATAAAAACTTGAAATTCACCATCTGGGATGTGGGTGGAAAGCATAAGCTCAGACCACTGTGGAAACACTATTATCTCAACACTCAAGGTACAGGCTACACTTTTGTTTTATTTTATGTTGTCTAAATAATAAACTGACATACTTTTATGAAAATGTGGTCATTTTAGTTAGGGCTGGTCAATATATCGATATCGTGACACGAGACAAGATATGGTCTTAGATTTTGAATATCATATCGTTGTTGGTTTTCAATGGGGATTGCAGATATGTGCAGCATTTCATTTCATGTAATCATCTATACTGACCTGACCATCCCCTGTAAATAACTTCTGTCCTTATGATTCTTGATAATTACTTAGCATTATGGACTGTCTGTAAAAGGTTTGGTAGTTGATGACGAATTTGAATCTTTGTGCTCGTGCAGCGGTGGTGTTTGTGATCGACAGCTGCCACAGAGACCGACTCATGGAGGCTCACAGTGAACTGGCCAAACTACTGACCGAGAAGGAGCTGAGAGACGCCTTGCTGCTCATCTTTGCAAACAAACAGGTACGAAGAATTAAAGGTCCCATATTATGCAAAATCAACTTTTTAATCATTTAAATCCTTATATTTGGGACTCTGGAGGTCCCATCCGTCGGCAAAGTGTGATAAAAAGATGACTCACTCATGTTTTTGGGGACCTCCTCAGTCTAAGTACAGGAGATAAAACAGGCAATGTTGACTTCCGCGCTCATTGGAATTGTTGTCTCGCGGAGCTCCGATTTGTCCGTAAAACACACAAGAGTGCTGGCGAGAGCAACCGTATCCGAAAACTGGAAGTCCGCGAAAAGTTATTTTCTTGGCTCCACAGTGCAGCACAGAGTTCGACACAAACTTCCAGCCTCAGAGGATTTATCTGTCCAGTGGATACATGTTATAAATGACAGCAATGTGCCTGCTAGAGCCTGCAAATGATCACTTTTGCAAATGCTAACTGCTGTTAGCTCCCAGTAAGGTTTTTTAAACTTTTTTTTAAGGTGGACCTAAAGAGATACTACTAAAACGAGCGTTCTGAACAAGGCTGTTTTGGCAGGGTGATTGAACTGCTGTGGTGCTTCATCCTTATGGTATTTTGACCAAAGCATGTCACAGACATGTTCATTAGGACACCAGGGAACTAGTTTAACTTGGTGAAATAGGGTATAATACGACCTCTTTAACATCCTGTGGAATTCAAGCACACTTCCTACACATTGATCTCCTGAGCTCTCGGAGACATGGTTTGATCACCGTTCTTTTTTGCTCTGCAGGATGTTCCCGGCGCCGTCTCTGTGGAGGAAATGACGGAGCTGCTGAGCCTGCACAAGCTGTGCTGCGGGCGGAGCTGGCACATCCAAGGCTGCGACGCCCGCAGCGGGATGGGCCTCCACGAGGGATTGGATTGGCTCTCCAGACAGCTGGTGGCAGCAGGTGTCCTGGACGTCGCCTAACATATCACCTCCATCTCCTTAATGACTCGCCCCCCGAAACGGTCAAACCCCAGAATCTGAGCTTCAGGCACCGACTTTTAAGGCGATGCCACAACTTTAAGCCTTCGTCCTTTTACTTCTCTGTACTCTGCTGTGTAGGCTCATTTAATGGGAACATGAAAACTAATAATCACTACTCTCCCTCCTCATGCACCCACCGTCTCAAATGCTGATAAACTCTTGAGGGCCAAATTCTGAGTTAAAGCTGCAGTAGGCAGGATCGCTAGAAATTGGGTTGATTGAGTTTCAACCAACAGGTTCACGCACACGCGCATGTCACGTTAATGCTTGAAGGTACATGCTAGGTTAGCAGAGCCGTGTCTGTTATGGCTTTAGCTATAGCAACTCTAGTTAGCCATAGCTTTAGCCATAAATGTTGCTAAAGTGATGACGTGATGTCCGCTGTGTGTGAGCTAAACAAAATTGAAATGTGATTGATTGTGTTTGATGCCGCTTCTTTCAATTGCAGTATAGGCAGTACCAAAGCGACCTGTATGTAGAGTACTTTTAGTGAAACAGCCAATCGGAGCGCCCACTGTATCTCTGAGTGGCACAGAAATAGCCGAAACTGTAAATAGACCTCAGAGGAGGTGCAGAATTACACTGAAAAGTGGCGTAATTATCGATCAGTAAAGACAACCATCTTTTCAGGCCAAACTCCCATCATGCTTCATTTCTTCGTGGCAGCTTATGCGTACAGAATAACACATCGGCTACTTTGGCTTTTCTTCATTATTAACTAACAGTATAGCTACTTGGCTTGAGTCCAGTTAGATGTCAGCAGTTGCAGCTTGCGTCCTGTGACAGAGCGGACCGTTATCTTTACTTTCCATATTATAATGCTAGTATTGTTTACGTACCTTTTATGATTCACGATGCTCCAGATACTCCTCAGACATAACGGATTATGCCCAGTTACATCCAGTGTATCTGCAGGTGATTGAGATGGTACAGAAACGTTCTTTGTGTTTATAACGAAAGCCCGACGACTTCACGTTTGGGCCCGAACGTCATATTCCGTAATGCAGCAATAGCAGTCGAGTGTTTCCTCGCGTTAATTGGCCGGCGCTGGGGTAAGTTTTGTGTACAAGTGTACTTTTTTTTATATATATATATAAGTGTATGAACTTATTTAATGCCGCAGCTGGTCTTGTAAAGGCACACGACTAGAGTTTTGATTTGAATGTAGTGTTTTCTGTTACAGAGCAAAATTGTTTACTGAAACTATTTATGAGCAGGAACAAGGACATTACTTTAGCCAGGCAAAGGGGCGGGGCCATGTGAGAAAATCCTTTTTTTTTTTTATAATGCACCGATTCGGCCTGTTTTGCACGCAGAGTTCGTCAGATGCACTTAGTGGATTCTTGAGTATTAATCTTACTGCAAAGAAAAGAAAAAAAAACACATCTTGTGAAAATATTCTTATTTAAACATCTCACATGAATCCCATTGGAGGGCTTACGACATGGTCCACCTTCCATCTCTTCTACAGCCTTCAGGAATGTAATGTGAAACTTAGCGAAACCCCAACACTGACACTACTATCATATGAGTTTAATCTTTATTCATTGCTATGTAATGTAATTTACAACTTGTACCTATGTATAAAAATACAAATTAAAAAAAAAAATGCACGCGTAAAAAAAAGCCTTTCCACATAGTTTGTGAAAAATATTTGTTTGTTTTTTTTTAATTGTAGAAGCACAACGCTCATTGAAAACCTTTGCTACAAGTGGACTCATAATGGCTTTTGTAAATTATTCATAATGTTCTGCTGTAAAAAAATAATGATAAACTAACTGACCTGATGTGAACAGCTAATTGTGTGTTTGCAGACTTAAAAACAGACTCTTCATAACGTTCATTACGAAGAACGACAGAAGTAATTTTCTTTCCTGCTTGAGGATTTTAATACGTCAATGAGTTTTAAAAAAAGAAGAAGAATCTCTGTACAGGACACGATACGGGCATATGTTCACTTTACGGTGATGTTGATGATGCTGATGTCTTCGTACGGTTTGTCAGTCTTGGGGTTGACCTTGACGTTGGAAATCCTCTGCACGGCCTCCATGCCTTTTGTACACCTTCCAAACACGGTGTGCTTGTTGTCGAGCCAAGGCTGTGGAGGAATAAAACAGGAGCACACAAAACTATTAAGAAACGAAAGAAATGGAGATGCAACGCCTGATTTATATGCTAATCTGATTCATTTATTAGCTACAATACAGGGACAGGACTGTGCAAAGATGCAACAAAACCAACAGCTAGAAAGTACAATTTGTAGGTATCCTATCAATCATGTTTCGTTGGATTAGTGATTGTTAACTTACAGTGGGTACAACAGTGATGAAAAACTGTGAGCCGTTGGAGCCGGCGCCTGCGTTTGCCATGCTGAGCGTGTACGGGCGGTCGTGTCTCAGCGTGGCGTGGAACTCGTCCTCAAACTCCCCTCCCCAGATGCTCTCCCCGCCCATGCCCGTGCCTGTGGGGTCTCCGGTCTGAATCATGAAGCCCTGTGCACAACAAAGACGGATTTATGGGCGAGTTCACACGTTTTTAATACATCGTTATATTTATCAGCTGGTTTGGTTCGTGTTCATCAAGGAAAATCTTAGACGCACTAAAGTTAAAAAGGCCAGTACAAAGATTTGTCAAAACATGGAGCATCTGCCCCACTGCTCTCTGTGTGATGTCTAAGAGTTAGCAGAACAGCTCCCAAAGACCAGCAGATGTATTTTGCCCACTGGAAGAAAGAAAAAAACTTACCTTGATTACTCTGTGGAAAACATGGCCGTTATAGTAGCCATTCCTGCTGTGAACACAGAAGTTCTCCACTGTTTTGGGACATCTAAGAAAACAAAATATAAAAGCTGTCTTAATATTTTGCTTAGAAAAGAATATCTGAACAACACAATCACGTCTGTGCTGAAAACCTACTCTACAGGGAAGAGCTTGATGTGGATGTCTCCCATGGTGGTGTGGATGATGGCACTGTCGGACACTCTCTTCGGACCCTCGGCCTGCGTGGCGGCCATCACCTCTTCCTTAGAAGGCTTCTCGTTAAAGATGTCTCTGTCCGAGTCTGCGCTCTTCGTGTCCTCTGGTTCTCTTTTAGAGAACTTGGGAGGGGAAACAAAAAAAAGAAGATGCGTTAAATGGACACAAATGGGAGTAAATGCAGCTTCGTGACGTTGAAGCGAACGTCACGTCGTCTCACCATGTAAAAGCGGTTCTTCTTAAACGCCGTGCAGAATATGGTGGGGTCGGGCTCCATGTTCTCCAGAGCAGGGTTTTCAGAAGCCTTCATCTCCACAGTGGGGGCCACTTTCATGGCCTTCGCGATCCCCTGGAACAAACTCAGCTTCACCACTCGGATGTTCTCCAGCTTCCCGAGGATACGCACGCATCTGGGACACAAGATCCAGAAGAATTAAATTCAGATTTCAACAAGGTAATTGACAAAGAACACACAATATGGAATTTCGAGACCGACTTCTCCACCGCCATACCTGTTGGTTTCCACGTTGATGACCTTAATGCCCAACATGGTCCCATACAGCACAAAGTGGCCGGTCTCGTCAAAGATGATATTTGTTAACCGAATACCGTCCACTTTCTCCAGCTCTCTTTCCACAGCCATCCGCCTCCCAAACTCCATGTCGGGCAGCTGCTGCCTCATCTGCTGCAACTCTGTGAACATCTAACACACACACACAAAGAAAAGGTGATGAGCCTGAGGATTCAGCACATATATTTAAAAAAAAAAAAAAAAAAAAACGAAGGCTGAACCACGCAGGAGAACTTGCCGTTAATGATTCATCAAACACTCTCATCAGTTTTCCTGTTAGGAAACGGAAGATCCTGACTTTCCTGTCGGACGCAATTGTCGCCATTTTCCTTCCATCGGGAGAAAACGCAAGGCTGGTGGGATAGGTTTTGTGTTTTGCGAATTCATACAAGTCTGTGTCTGTTTTGTATTCCCAATCCACATGTTTGGGGAATTTGAATTCACTTGGGAGGCCTGTCCAATATTCCAGCATACCAGCTTTGTCAGTTGAAACAATGACTCTAAATTTGGGATTCAGGCGGATTTGGGCCAGGGGTGAGGAGTGCATTTTCTCGAAGACATGGAGAGGGTCATTGCTTCCTCTTCCATCGTAGACGAAGATCTTCCCTGTTGATTTTTCTGAGCAGGCCACTGTACAAATGGCATCGCCGGGATTGTAGATCCACTCACACTGGCCTGGATGATAGCTGCGCAGAGAAGATAAAGGAAATTAGCATCACTGCATCTTTGTTCCGTCCTTCACATCAACACATAACACCTGACACAAAATGCAAATTGTACCCACCCCATCTTCAGCATATTGATCATGTCAAAGTTGACGACATCGAACACTTTCATGGCCTGATCGTCACCAACAGAACAAAGAAGAGCACCTTCAGCACTGACTGCAATGCACTCAATCACACCTGCAAAAAAAATTAAATAATGTAAGTCATAACATTACATCAAAACACTAGCAGCACCAGCAACGAGTCCTAAAGGAGATTGTGGAGAATTCAATTCATACCCAGGTGACTTCGGAAATGTTTGACAAACTCGATTCCCTCATCCTCTTTCTTCTTCCAGAACTTGACATGGCCGTCCTGACTGGCTGTGATGACGAAGTCAGTCCTGTAATGGAAGGACATTAACTTTGAGATTCAGAGACAGACGACAAGTAAAGTCCTTTTGAAGAAAAGAAAGTGATAAAAAAGTGATATGATGCCCTTATTCTCCTTGTATACAAGTGTTACCATGAAACTATATTTACCATAATCACATGTTTCTAACTAATATCTTTGGAATTAGGTTTTATAAGAACTACAGCCACCTGTTCTTGTCTACCTTCCAGATTAACAACACTGGTGATGTGAATTTTTTTATACCTTATTATGACCAAATTAGCCATAACCACTACTTCACATAATAGGGGAGATGGGTACAGGGAAATGAGTAATACTAGACGTGTTACTGCAGCAACAATTCACATTTTGTAATGAAAATGAATATAGCAGTTTTACTTTGAGTTAAGTATAGTTGTCAAAAGACAAAGTGGTGAAGTTTGTTGAAGACCAACTTACTTAGAGCAAACTATGTGCGTGATAACGTCTCTGTGCATGTAGCTCCTCTCGTACATGGCAGCCGAAGGTAAATTGTCCAGGTAGACACGCTCGTATTCCAGAACTAAAACAAATAATGCATACTGTTAGCTTGCCTCTAGTTAGCATTCATTAGCTCAGATAAAGCGGGAGTCAGATATGAACCATAGCAGGAAGTTAATTATCGACCAGAAACCAACCTTTCCTCTTCTTGACCGTCGTGGCTTCGCTTGGCATAGGTCCCACCCATTCCTCGTCTTCTCCATTTCCAGCTTCGTCCTGATTTTCTTCTGCTTTTCGTTTTAAATCCACATTGTTTTCTGACTCCGCCATTGCTTCAGGTTTTCCAGACTGTTCCGTCCGCAGTTGTGGTACTTCCGGCCCGCGCAGGGACGTCAGAATTCTCTCTCGTTGTTTTTAAAGAAAATCCCCATGTATGCTGCACAGTAATTTATTCAAACAATTAAATATTTTTTATCGCAATTTATTTTCACCATTCAATGAGTTTAAAAACGTTTTTCAAAAAACTACGCTGTTGTGGATTAAATGTACCTCACTGTTTCTGGGGGGTTTGTTATCGTGAACACTTGGGTCAAACCAAAAGTTAACAATAGGAGAGTTTACGATAATATTTTTAGTATTTTCGGAAGCAGCACCATTTTAAAGGATACAATCGCGAATAAATAATACAAATATTTCAAATAAATGATTTCTTTGTTTTATGTAACTATAAATGGTCGTTAAATGTGGAATTAGAAGTTGTTTTAATCGAGAACACCCCCTTGTTGTCAGGAATAAACAATACGCTGAAGACCCACAGTAATAACCAATATGGCTGTAGACAGAGTGTGTTACTTGAAAAACGAGCTGATTTAACACATTATTCACCATATTAGATTACTATCGTCTTTAAGAATCAGTATAAAAATCGAAGTTTTGTTCCTTTAGCGAAAAACGGAACCGTGGAGTCAGAATGAGCAATATTTATATTCAAGAGCCTCCAACGAATGGGAAGGTGAACGCGGCTTTTTTTCCAACCTATTTTAACCTCATCCTTTTAAAATGTACGTGTTTTATCAAAGTTCTTACACTTTTAAATGTCCTATTCGTGCCCCATTGTTGTGCTCTTTCCGCAGGTTCTGATGAAAACCTCAGCAGGTGATATTGACATCGAGTTGTGGTCCAAGGAAGCTCCGAAAGCATGCAGGAACTTTGTGCAGCTGTGTATGGAAGGTAAATACTGTAAATATGTGTATATATAATATACCTGTCGAATGAATCACAGTAGTTTCAACATCACAACAGAATCCCTCACTTAGTTCAAGCTGTCCATCTAGTTTTTAAACTAGAGATTGATCTTTATTATTTGGAATTAAAATTCCAAAGTCACTGACTGAAAGACCTTAGAAGTTGTCCACCACCAATAAAATCAGAATCAGTACATGTACACACAATTACATACAATTACTTTGACCTGGTGTAATGTACCAATGACATGTGGATTATTATTATCTCTGTGTTCCAGGGTACTATGATGGCACAATATTCCACAGATTGGTGCCTGAATTCATTGTTCAAGGCGGAGATCCAACTGGGACAGGTACAGGTGGAGAGTCCATCTACGGTCGTCCATTCAAGGTCAGACTGCGTTCTATTTTTTTTATCATGTTTATTGCAGATTTAAGACACGTAAACACTCAAGATATCAGCGTACCTGTCCTCGTGACATTGGGAGATTGATTTTTACTGATAGGACTGAAAGTGAATCTTTGTTTCGGCTCAAATTACAGGATGAATTTCACTCCCGACTGCGCTTCATCAGACGAGGTTTGGTTGCCATGGCCAATGCTGGGCCACACGATAACGGCAGTCAGTTTTTCTTCACTTTAGCACGCGCGGATGAGCTCAACAACAAACACACCATATTCGGCAAGGTACGTCTGAAGAGCTATAGCGATTCTCAAATGTGTTTATCTTGTGTAAAGCGTGTCCTCAGCAAATTCCCTTTATTTCAACATTGCAGGTCACGGGAGACACGGTTTATAATTTGCTCAGATTAACAGAAGTCGAATGTGACCACGATGACAGGCCTTTAAATCCTCACAAAATCAAAACCACTGAGGTATTTTCTCCATCCACTTCTAGTTTTTTTTCCCTTTTCCCTCTTACTTTTTAAGGATTTAAAAACCTAAGCACAAAATGTCTTTTGCCTTTTCCAGGTGCTTCACTCTCCTTTCGATGACATCGTACCTCGTGAAACAAAGAAAACCAAAAAGGAAAAGGACAAAGAGGAGGGAAAGAAATCACAGTCCAAAGCCACAAAGTGAGTGATTGCATCTTCATCCCTCTCTCTGACTGTTCTTATCACGTAGGAACTACTGCTGTATACGTTTGTGTCATAACAAGCAACGAGGGTTTTTGTTTCTCAACTTTTTTGTCGGTCTCAGTATTTGGCAATGAGGATATTTTTTTTTTTTAATGTATGTGCAGCCACTGCCATATAAACACAAGTAAATTCAACTGGATGACACATGCTGATATTGATATAACTCACATCGTTAAATTGCTTAACTTGTGATAGTTTGCTCTTTAAACTCGCTATGTCCTATTAAGTAAGCATATACTATATGTTTTTTCTGTTTTATTTATTCACTGACAAAACAGCCTGGCCTCTAGAGCCTCTTTGTGGACTTCCTTCTGTCTCCTGGTTGTATCAAGTGTTGTGTGATACTTTAACATTTTCTTGCAGATTTACAGTCACTGAAAAAACACCCTAGATCAGGGGTCTGCAACCTTCAGAATGAAAAAAAGCCATTTTTGTCCCCTCTGCACCCAAATAAAATTAATCTGGAGCTGCAAAAACCCTATCTGTTCCTTAAAATGAAGATAAAATCACATGTAAAGTCGATACCCAACCTCTAAAGTGGAGAAAAACGACTTGAAAAAAAAAGGATTATGTGTAGTTTATGTCTGAGGCTTTCTGGGGGAGGTTTTTCAATTGGATGTGACAGACACTAGAAATATCAAACACTTTTTTTATGCCTTTATCTTGACAAAAAAGTGTGAAAAACATGAGTTTCATTCTTCAAAGGTTGCAGCCCCCTGCCCTAGATCAACGATAGCTATTGAATATGGAGCTATTTAACACAGATTTTCTGTGTACTTGTAGCTCCAAGTATTGCTTTGCGATGCTTTGTTTCTGACATTATCGTGATTGGTTTAGGAACTTTAGCCTGTTATCCTTTGGGGAGGAAGCTGAAGAGGAAGAAGAGATGGCGAGTCAAGTCAGCCAGGTATTTATGTGTTTATGTATCATCACAACAGTCATTTGTTTGGAATGATCACTAGATAATATGGCGGGTTAGGCTTAGACAGCGGTTTGTCTATAAATTACCTGGATAACTTACTACCCCATATATACGCTTGGTCTTAACATGTTTGCTATTCTCTGTTTCTTTAGACTTTTAAAGGGAAAAGTAAAAGCAGTCATGACCTACTGAAAGATGATCCCAGACTGAGTTCTGTTCCAGCAGTTGATAAGTATGCACAATCATTTATGTATCAATCAATAATCCTTGATTTGTCCATTTATTCGTCACTTTATAATTCCCTCATTTAAAGGAAGAAAAAGAAACGGGCACCTGGAGAGGCAGCTGAGGTAAGTCAGACCATCTTTTTTTTTTGTTCCCAGAAAAACTTTGACTTAATCGTGAATTTCAACATGTTCCTCCAGTCAGACGAGGACAGGGTCGAAGGCGATGCCGACAGCGACTTGGACGAGGACGACGAGCGCGATCCTGATCAGAAAGAGAAGATGAGAGACCTCGTCAATAAAAAGCTGAAGAAAGACAAAGGCGCGGAAATGGCAGACGAGCCCAGTGAGGAAGACCGAGGGAAGAAGCCGAGCCGCAGGTAACGACTATGAGATTTCTTCAACTGTCATTTTACGTCATATAGACGCTACCTACTGTATGTGGTCATGGCGTCAAGGTGTTGATGTACTTGTAATGGAGTATAGTAACCTGAAGGGGGAGCTATTGCACTGTGCAGTAGAGAGGAGGAAAACTGAGCGGAAAATCACCTTATCTGTACAATAAGATGAGAGTATTCAGTCCTAAGGTTATGTTTATGAAATTAGATCTTATGTAGTGAATTCATACCAGATGTATGTTTTTTTTTGTCCACTGTCCAAAACCCTATTTAATATCAAAGCACCAAACTTGAAGGAACTTGAACAAAGGAAACGTTTCCACTAAATGGTCAGTTTTCTTCCATCTATTTCCTCGTCTGCTTCTTTATGAGTTCACGTTGCACCTTTCACAGATCTAGAAGAGATGACTGATCATTCCTCTTTATGTTCAGACACTAGTAGACACAGACACACTGAAAACAATCATTAGCATCTATTAATTACTGTCTCTGTGCAGCAGGAAATCCTTCCTCTGCAGTCACGTTCTGTCTGCTGGTGTCTTTTAATCACTGGGTTGATTTAAATTGAATTCTGCCGCATTTTGCTGTTTAAAAATTGTGCAAATCATGGGTTAGGTCACTGGGGTTAGCTGGACACAATCTCTGGACGAACGATTATGCACACATGCACAGTTACACTCACACCTACGGTTAAATTTAGAATCTTCAATTAACTTACGCCCAATTTGGAGCGTAGGAGGAAGCAGGAGTGCCCACAGAAAGAAAAAAAAGAAACTGCAGAAACTCCACACAGGCAGGCCTTGATCAAACTGAGACTACAGCTAAGACCTGTCTTGCTGCGAGGCACCAGCGCTGACCGCCTCATCCCCACGCTGCCCAAATCAGCCCAAATATTTATATTGACATTTCTGACATGCGTGTATATGATTAAGATGGAAAACATGTCCGCGTAAACAACTTCTCACAAGTAGGCAATCGATTGCTTATCGATTTTTATATCAAATGATCACACTGTATATTCATGGCCATCCCAAATGGAAACCCACGTCTCCATCCGCGTCACCTCACTTTCACACATACACACAAACGCACACAAGTATCTAAGTTGCAGCTCAGTGGACCAACGTCAGTGGACCTGCTATTTGAAACAGGAATGTTGGCACTCGACACAAATTACTTAGCGGACTAAAGTAGAGGCAAACAGCGCCTCTGTCAGAGGTAGCAGTGAGAGTCGAAGGTGATCTGTGTGTGTGTCTGTGAAAGAGGTGAAGAAGCATCATCAATCTTTGATACTGTGTGTGTGTTGAGCATTTATATCATATCCTTTTTAAAAGGTAGCCCTCAGCACACATCATAGACTTACCCTTCTCTCATTAATGCTAATGTGTTTATCCTGAGTGACAGCCAGCACAATCAGTCAGAATGTAGTCCATTAAATTCAAGCTTTGATCGTATTCCTAGTGAGATAACTGAAACCAAACACAGCGGTTTGTCCAGATTTTCAGTTCAGGCTGATTAACTTTGCTAATGCAGGACTTCTCTTGTGTTGCCTTTTCATCAAATTGCTCCATCACTGAGATGTGCGGCATGTAACGTGTGAGTGCTGCAGCTGCCTCTTTCACACTACAATTAGCAGGTATACATCAAGGTCCCATATTATGCAAAATCAACTTTTTAATCATTTAAATCCTTATATCTGGGATTCTGGAGGTCCTATCAGTCGGCAAAGTGTGGAAAAAAAATGACTCACTCATGTTTTTGTGGTCCTCCTCAGTCTAAGTACAGGAGATAAAACACGCGATGTTGACTTCCGCACTCATTGGGACGTCAAAATGCGCCAAATTACTGCAATTGTTGTCTCGCGGAGCTCCGCTTTGTCCGTAACACACGCGAGAGTGCTGGCGAGGGCAACGGTGTCCGAAAACCGGAAGTCCGCGAAATGTTATAGTTGAAGTTGGCTCCACAGTGCAGCACAGAGTTCCACACAAACTTCCAGCCTCAGAGGATTTATCTGTCCATTGAATACATGTTATATATGACGGCAATGTGCCTGCTAGAGCTTGCAAATGATCACTTTTCCCAATGCTAACTGCTGTTAGCTCCCAGTAGCCTCTGTGGTTGATGTCATTTCCTGTCCCTTGAGTTTCGTTTTACTTTTTATTTAAGATGGACCTAAAGAGATACTACTAAACAGAGCGTTCTGAACAGGGCTGTTTTGGCAGAGTGATTGAACCGCTGTGTCATTAGGACACCAGGGAACTAGGTTAACTTGGAGAAATAGGGTATAATATGGAACTTTTAAACCCGGGTGTAGCCACTAAAGACTGATAATGATACTGTGGTTACCATCTTTAATAACTGTACTATTTACGACTATCGTTTAGGTCAGGGTTGCACAAAATTTGGCCTGTGTAGTATTTGTATAAGACTTATCTATAGAAAATAGATAAACTGAGTTACCTGCACTAAGGCAGGCACATTTAGAACATACACAGTTCCATGATGTCCATGTTAAAGCTAAAATTCCATTTGATGGGAATAAATGAAATCGAATGACTGCTCGCAGCTATTCTAATGGACAGAAGATGACAGTGATGTGACTTTTTTGGAAAAATTAAAAAAGAATGTCTTAACCCAGGTTTTATGTTCACACCGATAAAAACACGTGAAGCAGGAGTGAATGCTGCTTAAACACATTCCTCCTGATAAAAAAAAAAAGCAGATTAACCCTGGATTAAACTGTTTTTTGTGACCAGTGGGAACGGAGTGTCAGTCAGGCCTCAGTCAGTGGGGGGGGGGAAAGTTACGATGCTGGCCGTGTCTCTCTTTAAGTCAGTGCTGTTGAGACAACCTTGAAATTAGGAGTCTCCTTGAAACCAAAATAGCTTTTACATCAGGTCAAAACAATCTTGTGTTGCTATCCAGCAGCAGCCAGATGATATTCCACTGCAATATTCCGTGATTGCAAAATGCTTGGACTTGTTTCACGTTCGTGCGCACGTTGCCAAATAATGGACCAAGACAAATTTAAGACTTTAAAGATCACCAAAGTCACAACTCAATTAGACGGAGGTCCTTGTTTTCAGCGAGTGCGCCTCGGCCCACTGTGATGTTGGATGTTAATTCTGGTTAAGCTCTTATGCTCTCACAGTTTGACACTCCTCTGTTTGAAGTAGGCCTCTTTTTAGGGGAGTTCTTTCATAAGAGACAGCACTGAATGAAAGTCCCAATAGCGACGTATGTGGTAGTCGCCACTTTTGTTAAACCCGACGGGGCATGACTGGGGAAGCAAAGCGCTTCCATATGGCTGCGGGACACAGTGTGAGCTGCTTCTGCCAGCAGGACCTGGCTCCCTCTGCCGTCTCCGGTAATCGCTTTTCACTTACTGTGGCCTGAGGATAATGACAGAACTGCACTTCACTGCACTTCCTGCTCGTTATCACACACTCATAGATGGCGTGTGCAGAATTACGGCAGCAGACCTTTAATAATGCAGGTGGGATTATTTGTATTAGCTGCCATCGCATCATCCAAACGATCTCTCTTTTAGGAATAAAATTAGTACAGATTTAGTAATTGGCGTTGTTGTTGTTGTTGGTGCTCTGGACTACATTGCTGTGCGTTTATTAGCTGCACCTGTCTCTCGTCATCAGGTCACAACCTGGTGCTTTCTCAGGCAAAGGTTTGCGAAGATCAAGAAAGCTTTCGCTGCCGCTTTTGTGCGGGGAAAACTGCTTGGAATAATCTCAGTTCTTGGCAGTGGGGTAGTGTATGTTTTGGAACCTCCAGGTTTACACATCTCTGGCCCGCTGTAGTACGTCTGCCACCATATGGGGCACTTGCTCGCTGGACTGAGTTTCAGACAGTAATGCATGTCCAGGATGTTGGGGTTAGACCTCCTTTTTTTTTTTTTTGTTCTTGAAAATGAATAAAAACGCAGCAGAACGCTTGGAGTGCGATCAAAGTCAGCGTTTGACACTGAAAATGCTTACTTTGGCTTTTGTTCTCAAACAAGCGAAAATATAGGACATTTACAGCTGAATGTAAACTCTGTGAGATAAACCTGATATTAAAGCTCCCATAGAGTGGTCCTTTCGCACATATATGTGAGTTATGGAGGTCTACTTACATACATTAACTTGTTTTAATGGTCAAAAACCTCCGATTTGCTGCAAACGAGCTGATAGAAATCTCTCCTCACTGAAGCCCTCGTCAGTCACGCTGTTTCAGACTGAAATCTCACCCCCAGAGGACAGAAATGTGTTGTGATTGGCCAGCCAACGAGACCTTTCCCAACTGTCCTGTGATTGGCCAGGTACCTGGAAATGATGTAATTGGTTCACCAGCTCTCAGAAGCGCAGCTCCCCCCTCTGGAACGGTGGATGCACTGCTACTCATTATCAAAACATTGTTTTAACAATGTTTAAAAAAAGCTTTGTCACAACTCCCCGCCGTAGTCCCTTTTTACGGAATCGAACACAGAAGACACTGTCGCAAGTGAAACACATCCACAACGGACGTTCTTTTTCTTCTGCGGTACAATGTACGCAACCGAATGTGCCCGGACTAGTGCCCGGACTAGTGCCCAGGCAGGAGCAGGAGGATCCGATGTTTAGGAGAACTGCTGGTTACGTAAAGAGAACGGGTTTTTTCAGAGATCTCGCTGAGCCCGAGATTTCAATAAAACCCAGCGTTCTCAGCAATGGCTGAACTGTTTGTTTCAAAACTTCAGGGCTTCATAAACAAGGTAATGACGCAGATACACAGTAAAAAAAAAACAGCGTTAAGGCCACATTATACTTCCCCGACTGCGTAACCACGGAGACCTCTCGAGCCTTCATAGTTCTCCCTCGTGGTGCTGGATACGCATTGCAATTTCCCGTCCGATCAGTAGAGGTCGCTACGCAGGGTCGTTGTGCTTTTGTGCTACAGTGAGCAACGGCGTCCGAGAGAGAAAGACTGTTGTTGTTGTTGTTGCAGCGGAATAACAACTAGGTTTCTCACCTTTCTGTGTCACGGAACGCAGTTTAAAGATAATTTGAGGCGAGAAATTGGCCATATAGAGTCTTAACATGTGCTGTGTGTATTAAGATATTTATAGTTTGGCAGCGACGTTGTCGGCGGTGATCAGCTCCGCCTCTGTGGACGCTCGGTGCGCACCGTGAGCCGGCACAGAGCAGCGTTAGCTCGGCCTGTCCTAGGGACCAATCACAGCCCTTGCCGTCTCCGTTGTCCCTTGACGGACACTTGATGGAGCCGGAGACGACGCAGAGGGCTCTGCGTAACCTACGTAGAGTACTTTACGCAGGAGTATAAATTGGGCTTTAATTGGAACTTCCGTTCTATGGCCGCTTTAAGATAAAGATTAGGATAGTGCTAAGTCTATGGTCGATAACTGTGAGGCAGATGAACCACTCTGTCAAAGAGGAACCTTGGTCCACTGCGTGGCTAATGTGTTGCTCTAGATCACTCTGCAAAGTCATGCAAATTCCTGTGTTGAGGTTGGATTCCTCCGCTGCAGCTCACAGTTCTCCTTGGCTTTTGACCAAACCGTGGACTGCCCCCCAAGGGGAGCTCACCCAGCCGCCTTGTTATTCTAGCACATTCATGTACATCACTTGCTCAGTCATTAGACCGCTTTGAATCCACCGTAGCAGGCAGAAGAAGCCGCCGCCGTAGCCACGGCTGCTGCTGCTGCTGCTGCTGCTGCCATCCTTGAAGCGTACTTACACTAAGTAAGACGTGGTAAATTTGACTCCTAAACATATACTTGACTTGTCACGTTTTGCGCCGTCGCTATATTTTAAACTTAAGTAAAAAACTCTTTGATTTCATCAGCGACTGCATTTCTTACAAGTCACTTTCTTGAAGGGCTGGAAAATGAGAATGCAGAGAAATCCAAAAAAGGCAAGGACGCCTGTTTTGTGCATTTTGGAAAACTACTGAATTTTTGATGAACCATACAGTCATCACTGTACTATTTTTAAGGTTGTCGAATTCCTGTGTCAGCCTCAGACTCCTGCCAGACAGAGTATTAAATGCAAGGCTCTGAATCATGAGAGACTTCTTGGTTTACTGCCAATCACTTCATATGCTTTCTTTATGAAAAGTTAATCATCCACAGCTCTCTGGGTTTCTCTCGCACTCCTTTTTTTTTTTTTTTTTTTTTTTTAGTTTTCTGAATCAGTGACAGTAGCTGGCAGCACCACAGGTAGAGCCGGGGCTGCAAGGACTGGCAGCGAGTCACAAAACTGATTCATTTCACTCTGTTTATCTGGTAACTAATGATAACAGCCGAGTGTTTTCGTGTGTTTTTTTAATGATTAGCAGTCTCCTCTCTTACATATATGGATGTGAGGTAAAGGCGGGTGGTTGAATCTTCTCTGGGGCAGACGGTGAGTCACAGGCACAAGGTTTACTCTATAAACTGCTCTAAATCCTCATTAATTTCATTCTTATGATGTTGCTGTTCACCTGTACTGATTGTAATGATTTTTTTTTTTAGTCGACTGCTTATGAATGCATACCTCACATGGACTGGGATGCAGTGAACTTCTTAAATCTATTATCATCACAATAACAACGGTAGTTGAACAAAGGTTCACCTGCTGCCTTATAATATGTCAATGTGAGTGAACTGTACTAAACGTATTGTTTTAACACAAAAGGGGACGTTGTTTAACGTTCATTGATTTGCATTTTATACTCAATGTATCTTGCCAAGCAAGCTCAGACCCTCAGATTACTTCTGCCACCACCGTACACTCTTAGAAATAAGGGTTTCAAAAGGATCCTCCTACAAGGGCTGAGGTTCTACCTGGAACCATTTGCTTTCCCAAAGAAAGGGTTTTTGGGGGTTTTTCAAGGGTTCTTGGTAACACTAATGGTTCCAGTAAGAACCATTTTGATTCAGAGTACCCTTTAAAACCCCTTTCCTGAATAAAGCGTTTTAAAAGGTGGAAGATTTATAAAAAGGTTCTACCTGGAGCCAAAAAGGGTTCTTCTATGAGGACAAGCCGAAGAACCTTATATGGTTCTACTTAGCACTTTTATTTCTAAGAGTGCAGCTGCATAGATATGGGATTTGTTTGTGTTACACCTTCCTATGTTTGAATAACTACTATCTTAGTTACCTTCTGGTTGTCATGACATCATTAGACATGATAGTAGTGCTATAAATGAATACATCTTACACATTTAAAACAATAGTGATGCCAGAAAATACTGTCTATAACTGCTTTTCCTTCCTTTTTTCAGACTAGCATGTTTGTGAAATCACTTACTTGCTGCTATTCTGACCAAGAGAATCAGTTAAAACACCGGTGATCACCATTATACCACGCAGTTGTTAGCAGGTGTTAACGTCATAACGATGAGTTTTAGGAAAAAGTTGTTTATTTTATCAAATATATGAGGATAGTATGAAGAGCATATTTAACAGTATTTGCATTACAGCCTGAATTCTCAAGATAATTGCCCTCCAAAATCAGATATTAAACTGTCCCTGCCTTGTGACTCTGCAGTATTTTGATGAACACATTTTGAGTCATCCAGACAAGTCAAAGTGTGTTGAAGCAAAACTATTTGTACTATTCAGTGATGTGAGGTGAGGGTCCCAGGAGGAGGAATTTTTTTTGCTCAGCCCCAAGGTGTGTCGTAACAGGTGTTGTTGGGGCTTTTTCCCTGTGCTCTCTGGCCTCTTTCTCTTCGTTGGCAGCGGGGTTGTGGAGCTGATTGTTTGGCCGTTGCCTTGGATGCTTCTCTTGTTTTCTGAATGGCAGCGTGTCAAGGCAGGCAGAAAATGATCACTCACTCCAAAGCTCTGCAAAAAATACTCATAACGCGTGTATGAAAGCTGACCTTCTCAGTCCTGGAGAAAAGGCCCGGTCTCAAGTCGTGCTCGACACAGATTGCACTTAATTAAAACGTACACGTCGCACAGTCATGTCAAGAAGCATCCAAATAGAGAACGTTAGCCTGTGCAATTATATAGCCACAAAAAGCTGCAATTTAACAACATTTAATTATCACTCATTCAAATCTCAATCACTAAAAACCACAATCAGTCCTCAGAGCTCCTTCTGCAGACATGCCTCGACCCTATACTCAGTGTTCTGTTATGTATTTCATCATTAATAATGAATGAAAGATACTGTACAGTGTGTACAATTTAGCTGGTATTATGGTCATTATGGCAAGTGTGGAATTCATAAATGATTGGAGCTTCTAATGTTTTAAGCTGGGTTACACTCTTAGAAATAAGGGTTCCAAAAGGGTCCTTCTACAAGGGCTGAGGTTCTACCTGGAACCATTTGCTTATGAAAAACCCTTTCCCGAAGGGAAAGGGTGTCAAAAAGGGTTCTAAGATGAGGACAAGCCCGAAGAACCTTAAATGGTTCTACTTAGCACTTTTATTTCTAAGAGTGTAGGGTTAGGGTTAGCACTGTTGCTTTCCAGCAAAAAAATTCCCAGGTTTGCAAACTATTCACTTCCTGTGTGCAGCACAGAAATGTCACTGCTGTACCGTGACACACGGACAGTTATTTGGAGCTGATAGACTTGAGTCCAGCCCTTCTAATTTGAATCCTAGTTCGTTTTGGGAAGGTCTGGTCCGCCTATAGCATAGGTTTTTCTCTTCGAGCTAACCAAACGTAGGAAGTGGACTACAACGCATGGCATTGTGGGTACAAAGCAGTGCATTGTGGGTAAACACAACCACACAACATACACGCGTGTAGAACGATAGCCAGGAGAAAATGCGTGAGCCCATTGTTGCGGCGTATATGTGTCGTATGTTCACATAAAACCATATGATTTGATGATGATTCTTGTCACAGCGCCGCCTCAGGCAAGGAGGGGAATAGGTTATTCAAAGGTTTGGTTAATTTCACTAAAGTGCAGTATTAGGTGTGAATACGACTTTAATTGTGTGGACTCTTTGACGATGATTTGAATACAACAGACATTCGTTCATTTCTAAAACTTACACTCTACAGTTTTAAGTCCCTTACAAAGAATGCACGATGACGTTCTCTAAAGAGTTCAATTACCTCAATATAATAAACAGTCTTGTGTGCAGACCATCACTGACTTGCAACATTTATATTCATATTATTTTGCCCACCTACTGCAGTAATTACACATTTTAAATCAGAAGAGAAAGCGGCCATATTTTAAATTTATATGGATGCCAACAGTCTGTCTTGAATCCCTTCGAATGTTTTTCAGCCCACCTCTGGTTTGTCGCATATGACTTGCATTACCGTTACTACAGTATATGTAAAATGTGTCCCAGAAAAAGAGAGTTTGTTGTCATTGCTTCTAGACAGAGCTGAGCAGGAGGCTTCCTCACACAGGCCAAGACTGACCCTGCCAACCACTTTGCTTTGCTCTTGGCAACTGGAGTCTGGATTCAGCTGCAACATTTTTTTTTTTTTTTTTTTTTTTTTCCTTAAGCAAAGCAGAGCACTAACAACTGCATGTCTGACTGATTCCTCATGTGTATCCTCAGGAGCAGCAGGGAAGCTAACGAGGAGGAGACATGACATCAAGTCAGCCACAGCTGTTAATATTTGTAGAGGCACTTGGAGTAAAAAAAAAAAAAAAAAAAATGTCACTCAGTTTGATGCCTCGACGTCTCGCTGCAGACGATGTCGGAGAGTTAAATCGAGATACTAATAAGACTGTTGGAAGGCCGCAAAACGCAAGAATGAACGTTCCAGATAAAAGGAGAGAGATGGATATAAATGAATGTCAGTTCGGGAGAAGCAGATGTAAGAAACAAAGGCAGCCATTGTTTTGTCTGGAGATGCCTCGCATGTTTCTAGGCCTGGGGCCCAGACTTGTGCAGCTTACCTGAGCTCTGTAGCTCCGCGAGCAGATGGGACAAAAAACGAGTTGTCGGGCAGTGCAAAAAATGATATTTCTGCTATGTAACTGACGGTAGTCTCAATCAAGTGAAAGGGGAACAATAATCAACATCGCTGGCCTCACTTCAGACTCACATTTAGCCTTGAATGTACCGGGCTTTGCGCCAACGGATGCTACTTTCAATCAAGGATTCAAAAATGTGCCTTGGCCTTCCTCTGTCATCTAGTTAAAGGTTTTATAGAGGTTAATAAGGGTTATGGTGCCCGTAACACTTTATGTAGTGCAACTCTGGGAAAGGAATACAGTTTTTTTTTATTACTGCTGCCACTAACAATATTAGACGGTTGTATATTTCAAGTTATCATGGGACATTTATTTTGTCCATTGTGTGCATATGTTTATGCATGACTGGGTCTAAAGAATGGGACTACCTGACCTGACAACTCGGCCTGGTATGGAGACTGGGTATGGAGTTTTGGACTTGACTTAGGAGGTATTGATCTGGAGACATTTTATGTGCTTTTCTTGACTCATTTTGGCAATTATCTTCAGAACATGTTGGTCTGAACTTGGGATTTTGCATCAGAGTCTCTGTCTTGCGACTGCCTCGACCAAAGACTTTAATGGGATCTGTTGCGTTTGACTGGAAACTTGACGTGATGAGAGTTACCTAAATCAACTTGGGACTCAAATATGGATCGATTGGTTTACTACTTGGCACTTGAAGGTTTTGACTAAGGACAGGATTGGGAGTTTATTGGCCTTAAGGATGAGACGTATCAATTTTGGTCTGATGTTGATCAAAATGACTAGATCGTACATCATAAAGCAAGAAAATGTAATATATGATATGATCTAAAACATTTAAACATCACATAAATGTTTCACTAAGTACGGACTGTAAAAATGCACATCAAAACAGCAGTATCATTTTTAAGTTGTGTTGTAGGCTGTGTATTTCTTTTTTAATAGGAGCAGAATATTTGTTCGACATTTGGAGCGTTATGTTTCGGAAATGGCCACGGACATGTGTTTTGAACAGCTTAATGGTTTAAAAGATGTAAAACAACTCGGTATTGACAGATAATCGAGGTTAGAAATAAGGGTTCCACAAGGGTTCTTCTACAAGGGCTGAGGTTCTACCTGGAACCATTTGCCCTTTCCCGAACAAAGGGGTTTTCAAGGGTTCTTGGTAACACTAATGGTTCCAGTAAGAACCATTTTGATCCAGAGAACAATTTCAAACCCCTTTCCTGATTAAGGGTTTTAAAAGGGTTCTTGGTAAAGGTTCTACCTGGAGCCAAAAAGGGTTCTCCTATTAGGACAAGCCAAAGAGCCTTATATGGTTCTACTTAGCACTTTTGTTTCTAAGAGTGTATGAAGCCATGATTAGTTTTATTTGGGACTTGACTGGACTTCATTTTGGTCTCAGTCTTGACGTGGAACTTGCATCTTTTCCCCATAGGACTGGCTGGAAGTAATTTTGCGACTCTTTGGTCTTCGCTTGACATTAGACATGTCTCTTTTGACTGATGTGATCTTGATGTGGGATTTAACGCAGTAAAAATGTTATGTGACCAAATAGATGTTTTAAAAGCACTTAACTACAGTCTATATAATGATATAAAGAGTGAAAAGGAATGCAATAAGTGCACCAGGGTGATTACATTCACGACGACCACTGAATGACGTAATTTTAATAGGTTATTTAAAAAAAACAACCTTTGTTCTGCTAGTTGGACAATTACTCATCTGTAAACAAGAAACACATTGACAGTTTTCCTGACGTGACTCTGCTCAACCTCTAGCTCCCCTCCTGATGCTGTCAAAGAGCATGGGATTTATGAGAATCACTATGTTAAAGACCAGCTCATATCAGAGCAATAATGTATTATTTTGTAAATGATCTGTATATGTTGTTTACAGCAGTAGCCAATACAGACAAAGGTCTATTAACTCTTCATTATACATGTGTGGTATGTGGTCTGTCATTCTTGTCTGTTACTGAAGTCAAGGAGGTAGCAGCCTATTTAGCTTATTTGTAGTCATTAGTCATATTATCTATAATCTGACAATACACATATTGTGTAGATAATATCATGCATTCATGTATATGTTTTTTTTACCGTCTTTTTAGCTGTTAAAGGTCCTATATTATTCAAAATCAACCCTTTAATCATTTAAATCCTTATATTTGGGACTCTGGAGGTCCAATCAGTCGGCAGTGTGAATAAAGATGACCCACTCATGTTTTTGTGGTCCTCCTCAGTCTAAGCACAAGAGATAAAACACGCAATGTTGACTTCCGCGCTCACTGGGACGTCACAATGCGCTAAATTCCTGGAATTGTTGTCTCGTGGAGCTCCGCTTTGTCCGTAAAATACAAGTCTGTGAAAAGTTCTATTCTTGGCTCCACAGTGCAGCACAGAGTTCTACACAAACTTCCAGCCTCAGAGGATTTATCTGTCCAGTGGATACAAGTTATATATGACGGCAATGTGCCTGCTAGAGTCTGCAATTGATCACTTTTCCAAATGCTAACTGCTGTTAGCTCCCAGTAGCCTCTGTGGCTGATGTCATTTCCTGTCCCTTAAGTTTCGTTTGACTGTTTTTTAAGGTGGACCTAAAAAGATGCTACTAAACAGAGCGTTCTGAACAGGGCTGTTTTGCCAGGGTGATTGAACTTTTCCAAATGCTAACTGCTGTTAGCCTCCTCATATCCTGACCCATAAGTTTTGTTTTACTTTACCATACTTTCTTTTACCATGCTCCTTATGGTATTTTGACCAAAGCGTTCATTAGGACACCGGGAACTAGGTTAACTTAGAGAAATAGGGTATAATATGGCACCTTTAAACTGAACGTATTAAGCTAAAATGCTATATCCTCTTTGCCCACAGCGAGGAATTACGCAAAGAAGCACGACAGCTGAAAAAGGATCTGCAGGCCATAAAGCAAAGGAAAGAAGAAAGTTTAAAACCTGCTGTCGATGAAGTCAAGGAGGAGGGTGAGTAAGCGTCTTTCATCCTCCCATATTTACCAACTGATGTGTGTCACTGTTGCCCATTATACTAAGATATTTTTTTGGGGATAATGTACTGCACACGTCTCTGACCATAATTTGTTGTTTTTATTGATGTTTGAAAAAAAAAAAAATGGAAAATGTCTCTAAGACAGTGGTCTCTGCTACATTCCCTGCTAATGGACACTGAGACAGGCATCCCTCTGATTTTGTCAATTAGCTGCAGACGAAAGGGTCTGCATTTTTGTGAAAATTGCGGGAATAAAAACTGTGGAGTGGCCACCACAGTTGCACGTCAAACTGTGTCTGTTTGTGAGTTTGCAGCTTTGGTCATTTTGTCATTCTGTTAAAAAAAAAAAAAAAATGCTCCTCAAGTCTCAGACATGTCACGATGCAGTCAATTTTTGGGATTTTTTGCTAATGCGGGAACGCATTTTTGAAAATGACAGAAACCACTTAGGCGCAGAGCTTAGCTTGAGGTTGTGTTGTGGTGCAACTTAATGTTTTTCATGAGGATGGAGAAGGGGGGGGGGGGGGTGTGTGTTCTGCAGCAATCAGCCTAACTATGGGATTGCCATTAGCCAACATTTACTGGAGACCATGACAGGATTTCGTTGCTCAAACATTGTTCTTGTCTCCACAAACTCGGATGGTTTTATGTTGTTGTTTTTTTTATTCAGACAGTGAGTACACTCATGACGTGCTGCAGATTGGTTCAAGATTTCTGTTCCTCTATATTGTTCTTCAATCTTAAAGGGAGAGTTCAGGATTTCTTAAAGGTCCCGTATTATGCAAAATCAACTTTTTAATCATTTAAATCCTTATATTTGGGACTCAGTTGGCAAAGTGTGGAAAAAGGTGACTCACTGATGTTTTTGTGGTCCTCCTCAGTCTAAGTAAAGGAGATGAAACACGCGATGTTGACTTCCGCGCTCATAGGGACGTCACAATGTGCTAAATTCCTGAAATTGTTGTCTCGCTGGCGAGGGCAACGGTATCCGAAAACCGGAAGTCCACAAAAAGTTCTATTCTTGGCTCCACAGTGCAGCACAGAGTTCTACACAAACTTCCAGCCTCAGAGGATTTATCTGTCCAGTCGATACATGTTATATATGACGGCAATGTGCCTGTTAGAGCCTACAAATGATCACTTTTACAAATGCTAACTGCTGTTAGCTCCCAGTAGCCTCTGTGGCTGATGTCATTTCCTGTCCCTTAAGTTTCCTTTTACTTACTCCTTTAAGTGGGGTTGTATGAGGTACTTGAGCACATAATCTGTGTCTCACATACAAGTGAATGCACTCTGCACACTTCCTGTGTCGAGAGGCGTGGTTAGGAGGGAGCTCAACAAAAAACATGGCGGCGACCAGCGATAACGGGAAAAATACAACGATTTAAGCCATCTAACAAAAGGCATACCTGGTTAAATCTACTTCAGCTCAAGGCCCCGTTCAGACCTGGTATTAACATCCATCCTGAGTGATCTGATCACAAGTTGACAGCACTAATTTCCAGTCTGAACACAGATCTGATTACAAAAAAACACATGAAGGGGTGATTTGAGGACTCATGTGTCCACATTCCTGAGCTGCATGGACACAGTCCCTCCTCAGGTGGGATTAGAGACCGCCTCCTCAGCTCGGGTCCCCCAACAGACCCAATGATGAACACATGATTTACTTTTTCTAACGGTTAAATTCCTCTTTTGTGTTCAGATATCTGTATCATCAGACTCATTAAAAACCTAATTTTGTTCTTCTTCATCTCTCAGTAGTAAGAGGTGTTTATGTGTACACTTTCTCAAGAATATATTCACTCTTTTACCTTGTTGTTTCACACCATTTTTTCAACAGCAAACTGAAGTTTGTCACTTTGTAAACTGCTCATTCTACTGCACCAAAGTCCATGAACAAAAACCATGGGTTTTACCTCACAGAACACTGGCATTGAAGTTAAAATGTGTTATTATTTGAATTTACCTGAGCAACACAAACTTACTAAGGGAGGCAGCAGTAGACCAGCAATTTCTCTGTCTAGCCCCAAGGTCCCTCCGATCTCTTTCACAGTATTTAGTCTCTGCTCATTGTTTTGAGCTTCTTTGGCAGCTTAGCCACAGGCAGAAGTTTCTCTTTAAGAGTTCTTCATTACATTTCTATCTTGGAAGTAAAAGTTAATTCCATTAGATGAAATTCTTAGATGTCACGGGCCAGTGGCCACTGCAGGGGAGACAGATGTCTGTGCAAGTCGCTATAAATCTTAAAGCTCAGTGCGGCCACAGAAGAGCACTGTGGCGAGGGCTTGTTTTATATCATCCCGCTGGAGAAGCCGCGCAGCAGTTCAAGCCTCAGACACATTAAGGAACGGCACTGTCATCCTTTAAAGCTTAAATCAACCTCCTGGTTCTGCGCTGCCTTCTTTGTGAAGGTCAACTGCTGGCCTTGTTTTCACTCACGTGCCTCTCTCCCTTTGGTGAGTGTAGGTTTGTTTTTTGTTCATACGTGATGCATATAAAATGAAATCTATGCATGTAAAACTGCCACTGCTAAATACAGCGGCGTTTTTTTGTGTAGCCGCTCGGGATCAGCAGTGCTGTCGCTAAATACACCAGAGTCTTCTGTTGAATATTGAAATTTTAGACATTTCCTTGGTAGTTGTTTGAGATTAGCCCACGTTTTTAGGATTTTTAAGTCTTTTGAACTGATATACAGTTCAGCAATGTTCGGCTCGAGCAGATACTAAGTGCGCTTTCATACCTATAGTTCGATTGCTTTGGTCTGTACCAGTCAGAACAATGTTGCAATGTAGCAAACAGGCGTGGGTACGGTTTGCTTTCACATATGCATAGTTCTAAACGAACCAAAATAGACCATCGGCACTGGAACCGGACTAACCCCGGATCAGTGGAGCTGATCGCTGCCACTCTAATCAATTTGAGCAGTTCCACCGGGCGCGCCGCAGCTTCTTGTGTGAATACGGCTAACTCGCAAGGCATCGCTCATGGCAGCCTTAACGCGCCCGGTGGGGATTGAAGCTGGGAAGAGGACGATGCAAAACCACGGTGCTGAGGTTTCGGACCTGTTGATTTGGTGCGTACCAAAGTACAGAGATTACATTCACACCTACGCAAACGAACCGAACCAAGGGACCAAACACGTTTGGTGAGCACCAAATGCTGCAGGTGTGAAAACACCCTTAAAAAGGTTCCCTGGTACCAGGTAATATGCTCCATAAATCAGTTACTCATTGTTCTTCAGTCAGCTTAATGATTCATCAAGTAATTGTTTCAGGTCTAAACGATTTAAAGATGCATTAAATATGAATCATAAATTATATAAAGTCCTACTCTATTAGACAACTGTGTAGATGTAGACGCACATTAAGTGTTTCAAAATAATTTTTCTTCAAACCAGAACGAAGGCCTCATTTTAAACCTTTATCAAACACAAGCCCTTAATTTAAAAGTCTAGTCCAGTCATTTTGGCTCCAGTTGTTGGTCTGCTTCCAATGGTATTAACACAAAACTACTTTCAAAGTCACATAAGCACAAACGGGGCAGAATAGTCTGTTTTTTTGGCATAAATAAATTAGTATGCCACTGTTGTTGTACCTTTTATGGACATGCGTTTCCAAACACTTTTTTGGAAATAGAACGGGGAGAGTTTGAGCTTTCAAACAATGTATAATTTGTCAAGGTTGTGTGAAGACTTGAGACTGACACAGACCAAAACACACTGAAAGTAGCACCACCAAGGCCAAGGCTTTCCACACATGGCATGGTGCATTTTAAAAAGGTGAATTAAAGTTTATACGATATGTACACAGTATATAAAACACATATATATGTAGTGAAAGGCTCTTTAGCGTATGGGAAAGTGTGTGATTTATTCCACATAACATCTTACTTCTAATTCTGTTGGCTGCCATTTTAATTCACCGGCCCATTTTTTGATTCGCACAGGTTTGCCATTACTCAGGCTAAGGCACGATTGCAAAGCTAATGTGCGGCTGTTTTCATGGCTGCCTGCAGCCTTCTTGATTAAAGACTAACTTTGTATACAGACAAGTGCTTGGTTGCACCTGTAACCACACCCGACACTGATGTCACAGGCTCCTGGAGAAAATGTGAAGCAGCATCATATTTTAATTATATGGATTAACTGGAAAAGGACTCGGAGAGTGCAGACCTCCACCAAGGCAGCTTAGTGCCTACTAAATACACCCTGCTGGCGCGCCTGCGTGTTGTAACCAGTGATAGCGTCTACGGATCACGCCCAAAATTGAATCACTTGTTCCTGGTCCCATTGCGGACATTTTCTGAACATTTCATCCAAATCTGTCCGTGACTTTTCGTGTTATGTTGCTAACGGACAGACAGACAAACAAGCAAACTCTGGCGAAAACATACACCTCCTTGGCGGAGGTCAACTATGCGAGCCTCCCCTCAGACGGAACTTGGAAACCCTCTTTACTTTACTGACCAATACCCCCATTCCCATTAAAGTAAAATCAGTCTGTGTGTTTTTGGATTGTGGAGAAAACCCACTCACAAAGGGGGGAGGAGGGGGTTGGGGAGTCATGCAAATTTCCCACACAACAGTCCCAGTCAACCGGAACCAGGATTTAAAATGACGTCCAATTTCGCTGCGGTTCCGACATCTCTAACCACGGCGCTGACGTGCGGCCCTGTTCTACGTGATCAAAGTTTGTCTTCTTTAACCATTCGACATAATAATGAGATGACGCCAAACATGTGGAAAAAAGACCGTTCTATGGCCTTCGTAGAATTTGAATCATGTAAAGTGGGCGAAAACTGTGTATTCGTCCCAAAATACTGTGTCACTTCAATCAAATCAGGCAAACTTCGCTAACATCAACAGCAACAACAACAACACTGTCCAGATCATACACATTTATATTTAATCTAATTTAATAACAAGTAATGTAGTGGCGGGCTTCATATTTGACCTGGATCAATTAACAGAATATTCATTTAAAGAATATTTGTTAATCTTTATTTTAATATCTCTGCAAAATGAATACTATATTTTTAATGAACACGTTGGGCTTCATAGCTGCTTCTTTTAAGATGTTATAAGGACGGACCAATCACCACATTAGTCAGTAATGATAAGTAAGTATCCCTACGCTCTTAGAAATAAAAGTGCTAAGTAGAACCATATAAGGTTCTTCAGCTTCCACCAAGAACTCCTTTAAAACCCTTTATTCAGGAAAGGAGTTATAAAGGGTCCTCTGGATCAAAATGGTTCCTACTGGAACCATTAGTGTTACCAAGAACCCTTGAAGCAAATGGTTCCAGCCAGGTAGAACCTCAGCCCTTGTAGTAGGACCATTTTGGAACCCTTATAAGAGTCTATACGAATGATTTGAGCATAACGATATGCTAGGGCTATGCATTTAATCGGAACTTTCAATTCTGATTATGACCCCAAACCATAACAAAAAAACAAAATCGGTGAAGGTTCCTGGTTGTTGGGGGGCTTTTATTCTGTCTGACTTCCTGTCCTGCTCGTCATCTGGCAAATATACACACACACACACATTCAGTAGAATCCCTGGGTTAAACAAGCAGCATAAGTACAATATACATACAATCATTTATAGTTATTTTAATATTCAAAAGGTTCATTCAACATTTCTTGTTCAAAGGCACTTTTTTACGTGCAATAAATTCCATTTGTTTTTAGCTTTATATCAATGAGTCATCGTTTGAAATAATCGTGTTTTTAAGTTTAAGAAAATTGAATATCGGCAAAAAGTCCAATATCATGTATACACAATAAAATGAATTTTAAACTGCAGCACGTTCCCATCGTCTGGTTTTCCCCCGTTTTTGGCATGAACGCCGGGCGTCGCAGCCAAAAATAAGAGTGCTGAGCTGAAACCACTGTCCATTTAACACCCACCCTAAATGATGTCACATCATGTCTTTATCCCATTTAGATTATTATACAGGTTCTGCCAGTGTGCTCGGAATGTCTCATAAGACTGGTGTCGTTCATGTTGTTGACTTTAAAGAATATTATTATTTAAGTTTAACTTTCTCTCGATACACCACGACTGTTTTTGAGCAGGTTAGTCAGGTTAGAGCAGGTTTTTAACTGGACACCTCTGAAATACGATCATATAAACGCTCTTTTTAGTTGCATAATTGACGATGATAGGTGGCGTTGACCTTAAAGTTTCTTTTTTTTTTGATGTGTCTTTGATTAATGAGCACAGTGCCACGCTGCTTTGCCTCTTCTGTAAAAGCTGTTAATCGTCGCTGCGCGGAGAAGAAGAACCGTTTTGGTCTTACGCAAGTACGTCCACAACAGCCCCGCGTTGCTACAACATCGGGCGGTTTGATTTGTTGCTCCCTTGAACCCAGGTGACAGAAGAGGGGAGGAATGTAGTTAGAAAGGCCATCAAACTCAAAGATGGTAGTTAGTGACAACAGCTGGAGAAGAGGTGATGGTGTGTGTTCACCGAGTAGGACCTGAGGGCATCATCAGTCAGCATCCAGCATGTCACAGGCTGCAGCAGGGATGAAGCGCATACGAGGAGATTGTGGGGGAAGAGAATAGAGGGAGAGCTCACTTGCTGTGTCTCATAAATCATGAGGGGAAAAAAAAAAAAAAAAGATTTGCCCCACCAGCAGCGGAGCAGACTTCTTTGAGGGAGGGGGGGGAAGTGTGTGACACTTAGATTTGCAGAGCTGCATTTGCTCAGTATTTGAAGTTTCCACAGCCCCGAAAGCCCAGAGAAACACGAGTGCTTTATGAGTTTTTGAGAAAAAATGTCAAACACCTCGTGGAACTCTTTTATTTGGGTTTCTTCTGAGGTGAACTCCTTTTCTTCCCCCCCGCTAATACAACCTTTTCTTCTCGGTCAATCGGAGGAGTTTTGCAAGTATTACACGGCTAATGTGAAATAATTGATCAATAACTCCAAATGTACCATGCCTACCACTCAATCATGGGGGGGCGCTGGAGGCAATATCAGCTGACACAGGACAAAAGGCATGGTACAATCTGGACAGTTGCATTCACAACTAGTTAATTTAGAGTGTTCAAGTAACTCTGCATGTTCTCTCCGGGTTCCAAAAAGGAACTGCTTTACAAGTCCCTGTTATAGCACAGCACGTGCCATAAGTGACTGATCCATAGTCTTTTCCCTGAAGTTGCATTCCATTTTTCCAGCGCTCTCGCCTTTGCAGCAAGAAGACCCAGGTTCCTTGGGTTCGAGTTTGCATGTTCTCCTCGTGTGTGCGTGGGTTTTCTCCAGGTTTTTCCGGCTTCCTCCCACAGTCCAAAAACATGCAATATGGGGATTGGGTGAATCGGTCACTCTGATTTGACCGTAGGTGTGAGAGTGTGAGTGAATGGTTTGTTTGTCTCTATATGTGGCCCTGCGATGGACTGGCGAACTGTCCAGGTTGTACCCCGCCTATTGCCCTATGTCAGCTGAGATAGGCACAACACCCCCCCACGACCCTCTGGTGGAGGATAAAGTGGTAGATAATGGATGGATGGAAGTAACTCTACATGTTCTTGGAACGTGGAAGGAAACCGCATTACCCGGAGAAAACTCATACATGGAGGAAGGCCCTACATCGAACTGGGTCTTTTTACTGTAAGGTAACAGTGCTGGTCACTAGTCTACAATGTGGAGTTAAACTAAACCATCTCCTACACTCTTAGAAATAAGGGTTCCAAAAGGGTTCTTCTACAAGGGCTGAGGTTCTACCTGGGCCCATTTGCTTCTGAAAAACCCTTTCCCGACGAAAGGGTTTTTCAAGGGTTCTTGGTAACACTAATGGTTCCAGTAAGAACCATTTTGATCCAGAGAACTCTTTAAAACCCCTTTCCTGAATAAAGGGTTCTTGGTGGAGCCCTCCACCTGGGGCCAAAAAGGGTTCTCCTATCAGGACAAGCTGAAGAACCTTATATGGTTCTACTTGGCACTTTTATTTAAGAGTGTAGTTATACGACTTGTCAAATATGTGACTGATAGCTGTCATCTCTTCTAAAGCACATTTCGCTGAATGAATCCCATACAGCATACACTGTATTTTTTTCCTGAAATTAACTCACTCAATATTTTTTTTTTTTTTTTTTTTATATTTCTTCTGTATTTTTGTCCTCATTAGTAGATTTTGCTCAACATTTTTTTTCCACAGTGAAGCGTCATGATAAAAAAAAAAACAATAAACAAACATTGGCAGAAAGTCATAACTTTGCAGCTCTCACAAGTTCAAAATGTTTTCTCCATTGCATCATTTGTTTTGTGAAGCTGAATGTGTCGGAGCATCCAAGTCAGGAGTGGCACAGCTTGGGCCAGAGTGGTGACGCGGTCATGCTCTGGCCATGGCTGTGTGTGTGTGTGTGCTTGTGTGTGTGTCTGTGTGTGTGTGGGTGTGTGACATCACATTTTGTTGTGGAAAGAGTGGGCTCCAGCAGACTTTGCTCACCGTCTGCCCCTCTGTGACTCCACTCTGTGTCTAAGCTGGGAGATTTACAGAAGCACATAAACTGCATGAGACACTAATGTCAGCACCCTGATTGTCCCCGTGTTCGGCCATGATGAGACACCGTTGCACCCGCTGCACAGGGCGACAGTTTGGTGGAAAATAATTTCCCGGCTTCGTGTCCACACGGCTCCCATGACGACAGTCTCTCTGTAGGAATTTGATAACACATAGAATTCATTTGGAACTGTTAGATTCTTCACTTTTTATCACTTAAGTCCTTATATGTGGGACTCTGGAGGTCCTATCGGTCGGCAAAGTGTGAAAAAAGATGACTCGCTCATGTTTTTGTGGTCCTCCTCAGTCTAAGTACAGGAGATAAAACACGTGATGTTGACTTCCGCGCTCACTTGGACGTCACAATGAGCTAAATTCCTGGAATCGTTGTCTCGCGGAGCTCCGTTTTGTCCCTAAAACGCGCGAGAGTGCTGGCGAGGGCAACGGTATCCGAAAACCGGAAGTGCGCGAAAAGTTCTATTCTTGGCTCCACAGTGCAGCACAGAGTTCTACGCAAACTTCCAGCCTCAGAGGATTTATCTGTCCAGTGGATACATGTTATATATGACGGCAATGTGCCTGCTAGAGCCTGTAAATGATCACTTTTCCAAATGCTAACTGCTGTTAGCTCCCAGTAGCCTCTGTGGCTGATGTCATTTCCTGTCCATTAAGTTTCGTTTTACTTTTTTTTAAGGCGGACAAAAAGGTTCTACCTTCTATCAAGGTGATATGCACTACAAAAACAAACAATTCATGTGGGTGAGAGTGAAAATGTAACTTTACCCCTCCAGCTAAATTATGTCGTAGGCTACCAACAGTGCAAAGATCAAACTGAGATGACGCTAAACTGAAACACAAGAGAAATTAGAGACTTAAAGCTAAAGTTACTGACAGTGTCTTTGGTATTTCTTGAATCAAACCACGTGAACAAAGTGCCAATGTGTTTTTTTCTCCAGTTACATAATAATGTAGGTCATCTCTGAGTATGATGAAGTTAAGGGTTAGTAGGTTGGGGTCATCGTCCGCTTCATCTGTGCGAAGGTTGGCAGACGTTTGGATTCCTGCAGAGAGCGTCAGTCAGAGATGAGAGGAAGGCCCCGAAGTTGCCTCATCTTTCCCCCTTTTTCTTATTATCATGTTCCGTCACCGTCGCAGCTTGACGTGCATTACTTCCTTCTGTCTTTTCTCTCTGATCGTGTTCTGGCCGTTTTAGCTGCTCATCCGTCAACTGCCAAAACATGTCAAGCAGTGGTATTTTTCCTCTCCCCAGAAGTCGATGCCTTACATCAGAGAATTTATTTTTAACTTTTGCACAGTAGATATATCGTAGATTCCAGGTCATCTAAGTTGCTGGATTTCTGTTAATCCGAGGTATTCTGTTTCCAATTTGATAGATGACACGTACATTTAGAAAACTGGGGAAATTGCACCCATGGCTGTATTTCCTGCTCTTCTGAAACAAATGAAATGATGTTGTAAACACCCTGTCAACATCCTGTTTTCCTTTCAAATATCCAATGTTCACTTTCAGTTAATGTCAGTACCTGAAGTACTGAATGTACTAAAATATATCCGTTAGAATAGGATTTAAGTATAAATCATTTTGAAATCTCAAAGGCTGCAATTTAGTCATTAAATGTTTGATTGTTTTATGTTATTTCTTAAAAAATGTTCTCATATTGTGTTGCCATCACATTTTGATATTTTGCACAAATTGTTCACCTGTAAGGGAAAATATACAGTATATTTATAACTGCTTATGTTTTGTTAGGATAAATACAGTCACTTTTGCTTCATGGAGAGATCCAGCGGTTGGTGTAAAAGATGCGTCATTTAAAAATACCATTTCATTTTTTATGACACTTTTGACCCATATTTTTTCATTATTACAATCCTCGATCCTGGGGTGTGATGGAATTTTGTGCTACTCGGGCAAATAATTATATGTTTATTGACGAATTGGTCAACAAAAACAACTAGAAAAGCACTCGGAGAGTGCAGACCTCCGCCAAGGCAGCTCAGCCCCCTACAAAATAGAGCTAAAAATAGTGATAGCATCTACGGATCACGTCTAAAATTGAATCACTTCCTGGTCCAATTGGAACATTTCCTGAAAATTTCATCCAAATCCGTCCGCGACTTTTCGAGTTATGTCGCTAAATCAATTGGAGTTGTTATTGGCTGATTTTGATTAGCAAGAATGATGCTGTGTCAACATGGGGTGTACATAAAAATGTGGCATCATATACTTTTGATAATATGTTTTATTGTAAATGTCTCTTTCGTCTCTCCAGAGGAAAAGAAGCCATCCAATGAGGCAGTGGCCGAATACCTGGAGGGAAGAAAGAAGTATGAAGAGCTGAGGAAACAGAAACTAAAGAAGGGCTCAACCAGAGAGCAACAGGTAAAACAAGTTGTTATTTAGTGAACCATCGTGTGGAGGATAAAGCAGGAGAAAATGGAGATGTGGGTGGATGGGACTCAGTTAGTCATTCACTGTGCGATCTAATGGCGTTAAATTCTCTTCTTTCTTTGCCTCGCAGACACTGGCCCTTCTGAGTAGCTTCAAGTCCAAGTTATCTTCGGCCATCACTGACACTCCAGAGGACGATGTGGAGGAGCTCGCTGAAGATGAGGACACGGGATGGTCAGTAAGCCTCATAAGATTTAGCGTGTCGTCGTTTATCTCCCAATTTTATTTATCTTTTTCATTGGTCAACGTGAAATCAAGATCTCTCTGCTGAGCGTGTTTATCGTATACAAGCCAGACATGACGCATCCAACCATGACGTCAGTGTGAGGCTGAAAAAAGTGCGCGTGGTGTTTAGTGGAGATGGCTGTCAACACAGGAAGTCATTTGTCTTCATTGAGAAGATTGTCATCGGTACCATTATTCACACCGGCTATATCAGTTTATTAGAAATATGTCATCGAAGAGTAATGAGTTCCATGTCATAACCGACACAACATTTCTGCATCTGAGGCTGTTTGTCATCTGAAATTTTATTCTGACGTCACAATTGCTAACATCACAGCATTCAAGAGTCAGCTTTAGATCAACTGTGTGGAGGTTGTGGGCCAGATAAAACTGGCCTGTGGGCCAGATCCTGCCCCAGAGCCTTATGTTACCCATATGTGCAACCATATCAGTAGTAGTGCAGGTTAACGCGCGCTAACGTCAAAAACGCGTGACGTCATGTTTACGTGCTGCGACACCGGACTCCAGGTACCGCTTACCAGTTAGCCCCGTTAGCTGCATTAGCTCCTTTTAGCGTCAGTTAGCGTGCCTACAGTCGAACCGGAGCGGTCTGTTTATTAAAGGAAAAGAGCAGCGCTACAAATAACTAGCATACCTGTGTACTGCGTATGTGTGCCTCTGTTTTTAGCGTTACTACTAACAATTTTTCCGGTCAGTAACGTTTCCACCGTTAACGCGCCCGGCACTAATCAATAGCCTATCTGAGTTATAGGAATATGATAAACATACAGCAGTCAAATAGCTGGCGTGTGTGAGCTGCCCTGCTAACACTTTAAATCACTGACACTGTTCCCCGTAGCAAATATTAGCAGCAGAGTCCTGAGGGCTCCCGGAGAGTTCAAGAAGCAGTTTTTGACAAACACATTGTTTTATGGACAGTGAATGTCGAGCATTAAAAAAAGCCCTTTTCATTAGCCTCTACTGGTTTTACACTGTTAAACCACTGATACACAGAAACAGCTTTATTACAATAGTGAGACTACTGCAAACTGAAAACCTCTTTGGCTTTGGGAATGATGAACCTGACCGTTTGACAGATCTAGAGCTCACCTCAGGTTCTGATAAATGTGTGTGAAAGTTCAACTAAGTGTGTGTGTGTGTGTGTGTGTGTGTGTGTGTGTGTGTGTGTGTGTGTGTGTGTGTGTGTGTGTGTGTCAAGGTGGGATTTCACCCCGCAGCCACCAGATTGGCCATCAGGAAATCGGCCCTGACGCCGTGTTTTCTTCTCATATTCTGTTTTTCACCAAAGATCTCAAAGTCTAACTACACAGGGTGAGGGGTTTGAAATGAATACCATGTGTTTGAATCCCAGCAAAGTGTCTGTGTGTGTGTGTGTGTGAGTGTGAGAGATGTAGAATAACAAAATCTGTAGTTGCTATTAGTCTCGAGAAGCCCCCTTGAAGTATACGTCTGTCTGCGTGTGGGGGCCCTAATGAATTTGAGAGAAGCCTTGGCTGGCGCTCGGAGCCTCTGCCGCTCGCAGTCGCCTCACTGCGCCCCCCCACCACCACCACCACCACCACCACCACCGACAGGTAGAGTGAGATGGGAGGGAGGGAGGGAGGGACTGGGGCAGTAGCATAGCTGTCCTAGAAAAACACCAGTGGGAAGTCTGTGCCACTTAAGGAGCACTGCAAGCAGAATGTGGGTTACTACAGCTCAGACATTGGAAGTCAAGTCTGGGCCAGAAGAGGTAAACTATTCCATCTGTGTCTGTGTCTACAAATTTTGACTCTCCCTCTTCACCCCCTCCTCCTCCTCCTCCTCCTCCTCCTCCTCCTTGGTCTCTGCTAAGACACACAACCTCACAGGGTTCACACTTTCAATGCAAAAGAGTTTCACTATCCCCTCTGTACTCCCTTATCTGCACCACTTACTTGAGAGGATTGGGGGGAAGGGGGCAAAAAAAAGGCAAGAAAAAGGGCTTCTGTAGCGTTATGGCACATCAACAACATGGCAGCGCACTGTGGTTCTGATAAGGTTGAACTCGCGTCCTGGAGCCACATGAGTCCGAGGCCTGTGTGCGGCCGGTGTGCCGTCGTCGCCGAGACTGCTATACGAATCATCAGAAGCGGCATCGCTCACACAGCAGAACTCCCACTGGGTCTGCCAGACTGTAGCCATGACATTCTAGATGAGCTGTCACAACTCCTGCCGTTTTCAAATGAACGCAGGAGAGCGCCGAGAGCACACACACACACACACACACACCGAGCCGGAGGCGATCAGTCACATAATGTTTGGGTATATGGTAGCAGCCATAACGTAGGTTATCTACCGTTTTTTTGTTGCTCATCTTAACATACAAGAGATTTTCAGAGAGCATGCACACGATGCAAATATACCCGACCCAAGCTCGTCGGGACCCTGTCAGGAGATGTCATGTTTTCTGACGGGTTGATCCACTGCCCCAAATGGAAGTTAATAACTTGAATGTTGCTTTGATGTCCGTAGTTCAATAATTTACAGACTTGGTAAAAGACAACTTAAAGGTCCAGAGTAAAATGTGAAGTGTGAATAATTGAATAAATTTAAAATTTTGCAGAAATGGAAGGTTTTTGTACAATTACCTAATTGTATGAATTGTTGTTTTCCATTACCCAAGAATGAGCATCTTATACTATATATCAGACCCGGGTCAGGTAAGGGGGTTTTAAAGGGTTCTCTGGATCAAAATGGTTCTTACTGGAACCATTAGTGTTACCAAGAACCCTTGAAAAACCCTTTCTTTGGGAAAAGCAAATGGCTCCAGGTAAAACTTCAGCCCTTGTTGAAGAACCTGTTTGGATCCCTTATTTCTAAGAGTGTATTAAATCCAGACACACCACTCTATGAACGTACTTGAGTTGATTTTAGTGATTTGCTTTATTCACTGTATTTCATTACAGTTTAATCAAGAGCTACTTCAGTTTTTTTTTATACTATTTGTCAGTAGTAAGAATGATATTCATTATGTGCTGGTTGGAAAAAGTAGAAGTAAGACTTAGACCCCGTCCCAATACCTCCCCTAACACAACATTTTTGCTTGACCTCTAAATTTTGCGCGTTCTCGTGTAGGGGGAGCAAGGGTTAGTGTGATTTTGCCCTTTATAATCAACCCTGATGCGAGCTTAAAACGAAGAAGATGATATTACCCATGATGCTTTGCGAATTCAGCAAAGATGGCGGCTACATCCGGCGAGGAACTATTTCGCTGCAATATCATTTCGCAAATAAGCATTTTACAATGTCGAAATGTGTTGGAATATGTTGGTTTGATATACATCCAGAGGACCGTTGAGCTTTGAACACTAATGTCAGAAAATAACTGACGATTTATGAAAGCAGCTAGCTAACTAGCTAGCTAACTAGCTAGCTAGTGGCTATTTGCCGAGTGCTTCGAGAGCGTTTGCCCGTCATGAAGAGCTACACGACGGGCAAACGCTCTCCAAGCACTGGGAAAATAGCCGCTAGCTAGCTCTGCTACATCTGGGTAGTTTTGACGGTGTTTTGGAATGCGCGTACCGGCGTTCACTTGAACACGAACACCCCGGACTTTCAATCACATTTGTGATTTAGCGTTTACGAGGACGGAGAAAAACCTGCATTGACGGAGAATAAAAAACAGCTGGATCCGCCGGCATTTTTCCTGAATTAAACTAGTAGCACGCTCCACCGGTAGAAATGTCAACATGTGACGTAGGTTAGCACGTTCGTTATGTTCACTACGCTAATTTGCATATAGTAGTGTCCCAATTCCATAGGGAAGCCACTTCAACATTGGAATTTACGGTTGAGGGCAGTCCAAACTAAGTGGGAATTTTAAGGGGGAGGTATTGGGACGGGGCCTAATACTTGGTGAATGGTAATATTGAAATCAAACATCTCAAAACGAAAGCAAAAGACTAGCCTTGAGTAAAAGTTCTATAGATGAGTGATTTAGTGGATCCTCTGCTGCAGTTCTTTGAACTCTCTCCACCCCCCCCCCCCCCTCTCTCCATCTGATTTAGGATGGGCCATGTTCTGCAGTTTGATGAGCAAAGCAGAAAAGTCAAGGATGCCAACATGCAGGACGAGGACACTTTCGAGATCTACGACCCGCGAAACCCCGTCAATAAACGGAGAAGAGAGGAGAGCAAGAAGATCATGAAGGAGAAGAAGGCCAAGAGGTGAGGTTCGCGGGGTCAGAGGTCAGAGTCCTGCCCTGAACCGTGTGCGATTGAAGAACGAGTCGTGCAACAGCTCCGTCGCTTCGCAACTTAGCTTTTGTTGAAAAGTCTCTTAGCTTTAACATCTGGATCGAGGACCTGAGCACATAGAAGATGGCTGTCGCTGTGTGATCTGACTCTGTCGTGTTGTTCTCTTTCTGCTCTTACGTCATCTTCAGCTTCAGTGTAAACATTAGACTTTGCCAGAAAATAAATGCATTTGTTAACAAGATGTAATGATGTCTCAATCTTTATTTAAAACGAATGAGCCTTTCGCCGACCACTTTATTAGGAACACCTGTAGACTTGAATGCAGTCTAATACAACAGTGCTGCCTTATCTGCCGTTACAAAAGTTTGTGTTTCAGTTTTTATGACACTGTCTGAAATGTGTTTATTACCGAGGTCGCAGTGAAAGGTGACGTTGACCCCCCAGTGCTAAAACACTGAACATAAATTATGCATCTCTAACAACCCACCCCTGAACATGCATGCATCATTAAAGCTGTGCCACTTGTATTGGATTGCATTGGTCCATACAGATGTTTGTCATAAATCAGCCAAACAGTTTTTTTTTTTGTATTCTCCAAGTCAAACGGATGCAAGAAATGACGCAGAACCACATCGAAGTTGTGAGTTGTAAATTGGATTTGTGATATCATTTTCAAGGTTCATTTCATTATTTTAAAAATTACCAAAAAACACCATCAATATAAATGCTAAATAATCTTTTGCAAAGATTGGAACTGGAACGATCCAAAATGGAATAATTAAATTGGGATTTTGAGTTAAACAGCACAGAGTTCTACACAAACTTCCAGCCTCAGAGGATTTATCTGTCCAGTGGATACATGTTATATATGACGGCAATGTGCCTGCTAGAGTCTGCAAATGATCACTTTTCCAAATGCTAACTGCTGTTAGCTCCCAGTAGCCTCTGTGTCTGATGTCATTTCCTGTCACTTAAGTTTCGTTTTACTTTTTTCTTTTAAAGGTGGACTTTTAAGGTGGACCTAAAGAGATACTACTAAACAGAGCGTTCTGAACAGGGCTGTTTTGGCAGAGTGATTGAACTGCTGTGGTGCTTCATCCTTATGGTATTTTTGACCAAAGCATGTCACAGACATGTTCATTAGGACACCAGGGTTAACTAGGTTAACTTGGAGAAATAGGGTATAATATGGGACCTTTAAGCAAATATGATGATATCTTATAGGGCCATTGCCAGTTTGCATTTCAGTTCACTAACTGGACACTCTAAGGTGTGAATATGAGAGTGAGTGGTGTATAAACGCCTACAACCTACTGTATGACAGCTGGGATTGTCTTCAGTGTCCCTGTGACCCAGGAGGATAAAGCGGTAACCAATGAATGCATGATTTATAGTTATTGTAAGGTGCATTTTGGGCATCTAGCCATTTCCTAAACACACTTTGCTGTTATTTATCAGATACGTATGTGTGTGTAACGTATCAATCTTCCTGTCTTGAGAGGACAAATAGGCACATCAGTGTGTGTTAAAACACTAAAATATGATGGATAACTGACGTCGGATTCAATAATCGTCGCGCATGAAAAAAAACAGAAATAGTTCCAGTGATCAAGCTGCTCTGGATTTTGTCTTGAACTAAGAAAGCAAATAAGCATTTTTTTTTTTTTCACCCCCATCCAAAAGTGTCAAACTACCCCTTTAACGCTGAGATGAAAACCAGAGATGGCCGTCCTGACCTGCTGCTTTTT